>NC_092413.1:199812100-200113766 GCF_040894005.1 Engystomops pustulosus | reverse complement strand
ACATTGCCGGCTGATTGCCTGCTAACATTCCCCAATTCATATCATTGTAGGAGAAGAACAACCTGGAGATCGACATGACGTACAAGCTGAAAGCTCTGCAGCAGAGCGTGGAGAAAGAAGAAGCCGAACATAAAGCCACCAAGGCCCGACTGGCCGACAAGAACAAGATCTATCAGTCAATTGAGGAGACTAAGTCTGAAGCCATGAAAGGTAACGTTCTCCATGAGTATGACTGGTTTAGGAACATGGGGCGTACTTGTTGTCAGTGTTTCTGCAACTGTCCCATTTATCTTAATGGAGTGTCCACAAAATTCATGCACTTGATGCAGAAGAACCATCTGTAACTACTCCTAAAACTACTAATACTCAAGAAATCCTGAAAACATGACCAACCCATACTAACCCAAAAAAATTTAAATACAAAACTAAGAGTACCTTATACTAGAAAGCACCCTGTTCATCTGGGTTCAGCCCAGATATAGTTAAAAATAGTAAACCACCCCTTTGCACTTCCATGGTAACAGACTACAAACATGCCTTGTGTAGTCAGATCCTACAGTGATATCCTTCTGTTGGGTTTTAGAATGCAAGAAAGTTGTAAAACACCACCATCAGAGCTCGGGGGTGAAAATTATTATTGCCATCAGTCACCATTACCTGATGTTCCTGGGCAACTAGTAACCTTGGGTGAAGTGCATTGAGGCGAACGAAAGTGTGTGTGTGGGGGGGGGGGGGGGGGAGTGGTTACTCAGAGAGCTAAAAAAGAAACTAAGTTGAAGGAAATCTATCATCAAAATCCAGGCACTGGGACTGTGGTTATTTTCTTTATATTTGTTATCCATGGCCTCCTTCCTTCTAAAAATCAACTTGTATAATTATGCTAATGAGGAAGAAGGGCTCTGTGGGGCATTACCAGAATCCCTCTGTACTGTAGCTTCAAGTCTGTTGCACTGTGCAGGAGCACTCCCCCCTCCCACTGTTTACAGCAGACAGAGGGAGGTGGTGAGGGAGCCAGGGAGGACAGTGTAACAGCCTTTGAAGCTAAAGCCCTTCTCATTAGCATAATTTAAAAAGTTGATTTAAAAAGGAAGGAGAGCATTGATAACAAGTATAAGAAGATTACTACAGTCACGGTGCCTGGATCTATGAGTAAGAGTCCCCAGGTTTATCATGATGGATTTTAATGGTAGATTTCCTTTAGCTGTAGGATTGTATCAACACACAACAGGATTGTGCTACCAGGACTCGTGTGTACAGCACATCTAGTGGTCAGACTTATTATTTAAAGGGGTAACAAATATAAAGGAATATAAAAAGTTAGCATATAATATAAAGGATATAAAAAGTTAGCATATAATCTGTAGCTGCAATACCTGATTTCAATACACCCTCTGTAATCCCCTTTAAATCTGTCATGCATAGCTCTGCATTGGAGCTGTAGACCGTACCCAGCACTGTAATAAGCTTAGGACCTGACGCACTCCCTTTAAACAAGTCTCTAACAATATGAATATTGCCTGAGCTCCAAATGATGCTTTATCTGGCCAGGTAAGGGTTACGCGGTTATCCTTGAAAGCCTGTATTATACGAGGGAATGGTTGTAATGCCATAGCTGTGACGCACAGCATGCCATTACAAGTCAACGTAAAGCCCAGCCACAGGAATCTCAGCTCGGGTTTAGTCTCCGGGGGACTGGGAGAGGTCAGATGAAGTCAGGGCTGGATTCCTCCTACATGGTGCACATAGTAGGGCTTATTCTGGGCGTCTCTGCCATGACTGGACCCCACACACATTGGATTTAGGAGACAAAGGTCTAACTATACCTGAGCCAAAACAAACACAGTCTGCAGCCTTCAGGCCTGGCATCTATAAATAAGAGCCATACACTCGCCCGTCCGCTGGGTATTCAGGGTTTTTTTCCCTCCAGATTTTTGCCGAGTTTTAAATTGCAATTTTAAATACCGAAAATTGTAATTAAATCTCTGTGTGTTGTGTTTTATGCCCTGTTCCTGTACCTGTCACTGCTATCCCCCTATAATGGGAGAGGTCAGGTTGTCACTGCAGACAGTCTTAGGGTCACAGCGGTCCTGGTTTATAGAGGATTAGGGTTGGTCAGTAAAGGGTGCAGCTATTTTTATGTCTTCATCGTGTAATACTTTTTTATAACTTTATTTTTATGGATGGGAAAAATCTGCAAAGTTGGCATTGATGGCTGGGTTTTGTTTTTACACAGTTTTACTCATAAATAAAGCTTTATTTTTATAGCGCCATCATATTCCGCAGCGCTGTACATAAACATTACAGATTAATAACCTGGTCAGATGAAACAATAGGAGTGTGAGGGTCCTGCTCCCAAAAGCTTACAATCTATGCAAATAATTGACATCAGGCTTGAGCGATTATGGCTCTTAATTTAATTTGAAAACAAAAAGACAATTCTCCACCCCCCATTTCTTTAGGCTATTCGCCTCTTATCTCAAAGGAATTTTACCATCAAAATCCATCATGATTACCAGGGACACTTACTCCTAGATCCAGGCACCGTGACTGCGGTAATCTTCTTAGTTATTCATGTCCTCCTTCCTTCTAAAATCAACTTTTCAAATTATGCTAATGAGCTTGAAGGGCTTTGGGTTGTTACTAGAACCCCTATGGTGCTGCAGTTTCACAGACTTTTATACTGTGCTCTGTGTAATCTTACAGCAGGCAGAGGGAGTAGGGAAGACCCTCCCCTGCACAGTGTAACAGACTGTGAAGCTACAGCATGGAGGGGCTCATTAGCTTTAATTTAAAAGTTGATTTTAGACAGAAGGAGGCTATGGATAATAAATATAAGAAGATTGCCACAGTCACGGTGCCTGGATCTATGAGTAATGTCCCTGGTTTATCATGATAGATTTTGATGGTAGATTTCCTTTAATCTTATGATCTTATCCCTCTAGGCCCCAGGTGTCAGTTCACACCTGCGTTTGGGCTTTCCAGTATAAGGAGAAGCTAAAAACGGAAGGGACCTTCCATCATCTTCCTTTATTGACGGTGGGGGAGGGGGGGGAGGAAATGAGGTGCAGCACAATTTTTATTCATGTATAAGAAGTTCTGTGATATCCTTGAGCTTTTATGTCCCCTGTAGACATGGAGAGGAAGCTGCAGGAGGAGAGACTGTCCAAGCAGAGACTGGAGAACAACCTGCTGCAGGCGGAGAAGCAGTGCTCCATGCTGGACTGTGACCTCAAACAGGCCAAGCAGAAGATCAACGAGCTGGAGACCCTGAAGGACAAGCTCCTGGAAGATGTAAGGAACATTGATAGTGTTTGGAAGATGTGGCTGTGGGAAAGGGTACAAGATGGAGAATTGACGTAGAGTACTCTAATAGGGTGGTTTTGTCTTGCTCTCCGATGCAAATTCTAATTAATCTCTATTTTTGACGACTTTCTTAGGTTAAAAACCTCACCCTAAAAACTGAGCAGGAGACGCAGAAGCGCAGCCTGACCCAGAATGACCTAAAGATGCAGCTTCAGCAGGTGAACAGTCTGAAGATGTCCGAGAAGCAGCTCAAGCAGGAGATCAACCACCTGACCGAGATCAGAGCGAGCCTAGAGAAACAGAACAGCGAGCTGCGCAAGTAAGAGGCTCATTACTATCTTATCGATTCCATGAAGCATCTTCTTACTTTCTACACGCTGTCCAACCTGTATGCAACATGTTATAGAGCAGGAGGAGCAAAGCTGATTGGACATAGTGTCCTATCCACAGGGAGCAGGTTATCGAGCAGGAGGAGCTGAGCAGATTGTACATTGTGTCCTATCTACAGACAGCATGTTATAGAGCGTGGGGAGCTGAGCAGATTGTAAATAGTGTCCTATCTGTGGACAACAGGTTATAGAGCAGTAGGATTGAAGCATATTGTACATATTGTCTTTTCTGCTGGCAGATTGCACACAATGTCCTATCTGCAAACAGCATGTTATAAAGCAGCAGGAGGAGCAGAGCAGATTGTACATAGTGTCCTATCTACAGGCAGCATGTTATAGAGCAGGAGGAGCCGAGCAGATTGTACATAGTGTCCTATGTGCACACAGCATGTTATAGAGCAGGAGGAGGTGAGCAGGTTGTACATAGTGTTCTATCTGCAGGAAGCATGTTTTAAGCTGGAGGAGCAGAGCAAGTTGTACATAGTGTGCTTTTTTTTTGCAACTTTACACAAGAATGTGTTGCACAGTAAATCCAGATTTTGACATAAGAAATGTAGTAAAATTAGAAATTTGATGAGTTTCCTTATTGCCTTGCCTTGATTTTGCAGAGAACGCCAGGATGCAGATGGTCAGATGAAAGAACTTCAGGATCAGCTGGAGGCTGAGCAGTACTTCTCTGTAAGCTATGCTTCATTTATCTTCAAAAACACAATATGCACTCACCCAGTTCCTAAAGTGACTGCCATAGGGCTTAATGTTACCTCCCAGTGTGTGGCAGGGGCAGCCACTAGTGCAGTGACACTCCGTGATTCCAAAAAGGAATCTCTTTTTATTCCACAACACGACTCCACTTTTATATATGGGATGTCTCCGGTATTACAACCCCGTTTAATTTAATCGATTTGAGCTGCGATAACAGACATCAGATTATATATAAATGCCTTTGTGTAATCCTGGAGGACTTAAACCTTAAAAGGGGTATTCCCATTTCAGCAAATTAATGTTAATGTTTTTATGATTAAAAAGTTATACAATTTTCCTATATACTTTCTGTAGGAATTCCTCACGGTTTTCTAGATCTCTGCTTGCTGTCATTCTATAGTAAGCTTCTGTGTTTACTAGCAGTGGACAGAAATCTGACCATGGTCACGCGGATGCACGGCTCGTATATCACACAGCTCTCTATGATAGAACAAGCCGTGCACCTGTGTGACCATGCTCAGATTTCTGTCCACTGCTAGTAAACACGGAAGCTTACTATAGAATGACAGCAAGCAGAGATTTAGAAAACTGCAAGGAATTGACACAATATATTGGAAAACTTTTTATAAACTATAACATTAATTAGCTACAATGCCCCTTTAACTAAAATTTACACTTCGTTTTAAAAAAAAAAAAAAAACACATAATTTTCTTTCTTGCTCATTGTTTGGACAGACGTTGTACAAGACTCAGGTGCGGGAGCTAAAGGAAGAATGTGAAGACCAAGGAAAACTTTCTAAAGAGATGCAGCAGAAAGTTCAGGAGCTACAGGAAGAGAGGCAAGTCATTTGAATCATTAAAGGGGGTTTTAGAAACATGGCTGCCACACCTGACCATGGGTAATGTGTGGTATTGCATTAAAGGGGTAGAACCATTTCAGTAAAGAAATATTACTGTTTTAATAATACAAAGTTATACAATTTCCCTATATACTTTCTGTATGGATTCCTCACGGTTTTCTAGATCTCTGCTTGCTCTCATTCTATAGGAGGCTTTATTGTTTATTTCCAGTGGACAGAAATCTGACCATGGTCACACAGGTGCACGGCTCGTTATATCACACGGCTCTGATTACTCTCTGTGATACTAATGAGTTGTGCACCTGTGTGACCATGGTCAGATTTCTGTCCACAGGAAGTAAACATAGAAGCTTCCTATTGGATCTCTGCTTTCTGTTATCCTAAAAACCACAAGGAATTGACATAGAAAGTATATTGAAAAATTGTATAATTTTCCATAATACAATCAATAACATTAATTTGCTGAAATGGTAGGACCCCTGTAAGTTCTGTTTATTTGTATACAGCTGAGCTGCAATGCCAGAACTTGCCTTGGTCAGGTGTGGCGCTGATTTGGAAAAGGCGGACATATTTTTGTAACCTCTGGATAACCCCTTTGACTAACACCACTTTTGTAATTTCCATGAGACCATATTCATGATAATGAGGAAAATTTGAATGTCCCAAAATTACTAGACAAACTCCCAAAATGGACATTTTTTAATATAGCCTGCATTTTTAGTGTAATGGTTTTGGGCATTGTTCTCCTACAGTCCTTGTAATTTTCGTCTTGTTTCACTTTAATTAAAAAAATTCTCCGCTATTTGTTTGTAGTCTGCTACTATGGCAACACTTAGGTACTCATAGGAGGTATAGACCAAATTTATTCAAAATAAACTATTTAATTAAAATGTAACATTTCCTATCTTTATTTCTAGGGACTCACTGGCTGCTCAGCTCGAGATCACATTGACCAAGGCCGACTCCGAACAGCTGGCACGCTCCATTGCTGAAGAGCAGTACTCCGACCTGGAGAAGGAGAAGATCATGAAGGAGCTGGAGATCAAGGAGATGATGGCGCGTCATAAGCAGGAGCTCGCAGAGAAATACACCACCATTAATTCTGTACGTGGGTTCTTGAATGTTGGTGGGAAGCTTATAGGGACTAGTCTAAAATTCATCACCTGTTCAACACCTAGTCTATTGCTTGCTACTATATATCAATCTGCATAGCAGCTTGAGATATAGTCTGGGGGATAAACAAATATTAAAGGGACACTTCAGTAATTCATTCATTGAGTAATGCATGGTGCAGGGTCTGAAGGGAGGAGCATGACTAGAAACTGGAGTCATGCTTCTCCCTTCAGGCTAAGCATTAGGTATAATTTTAATGAACCGGCTTTCACTGGAGTGTTCCTTTAAGTGTGGAGTGTTCCTGTTGTGAAAAATTAAGGATTAGTACATCATCAAAGACTACATGCATTTGGTGTGATGATAGACCTGGACTATGGGTGATTATTAACCCAGGAGGAGGAGCCCAATGGCTATTCTCCTCCCCTGTGACTCCTTACTGCTAATGTGAATATAGCATTTAAAGATCAATTTCTGTGCAACACAGAATCCTCCAGAATATAGAAGGGCATCATTGTGATCCTGCCATTGTCCTGAATAACAGGTTGGAGGCTGTTTGTGGCCATATTGCCACATACCTTTAAGATAATGTGATGGCTCAACATCCTTTACTGGAAAACTCATTTATGGCTAGCAATATACCGAGCACAATTGTAACAGTCTTTTTCTATCCTATCTTATAGCTTGAGGAAGCCAACAAAACATTGACTACTGATGTGGCCAATTTGGCTAATGAGAAGGAGGACCTGAACAACAAACTCAAAGATGCCCAAGAACGTAAGTTACCTTTTATTAATGGAAATGAGCTAATTTGTTATCTTCCGAGAATCGATTTTCTAAGAATGTACCGTATTTTTCAAACAATTGGACACATTTTTAGCAAGAAAAAACCTCTTTATAAAAGAGCGTCTTATAGTACGAAGGGCAGGAGGGCCCAGGACTGCCAGACCCTCCTGACTGCTGTTCCGGAGATTGGGTGAAGCGCTGACAAAGCTCTTCACAGAATCTCTGAAAGAGCAGAGCCTCTGCACCGCTCTCCAACTCTCCCTGCCCAGCATGTCCGGACATAAATATTACTGCAGTACCTAGAGTGATGTCAGAAGCATGTGACCAATCACATGCTTCCTGCATCACTGTGAGGTCCTTAAACCCTTTCATGCTGCCTGGGGATGGGGCCCAGAGAAGTTGTGGCTGGTAAAAAAAAGAGGTTTATGTGTGTATATATACATATATGTATTAGTAGTGCAGTGTGTGTATAGCAGTGCTGTCTCTATATAGCAGTGATATGTATGTGTGTAGAATTACTGAGTGTGTTTATGTATGTAACAGTCTGTGTCTATGAATGAATGGGTGTAGCAGAGCTGTCTGTGCTGTGCTTGTGTGTGACCAACAAGGAATTGGTGTAAAATATAACAAAGAAAAAGAAAGTTTTCACTTACCCTGGCTTGTCCTGAGGTGGTGGAGGCTCCTATGGCTGGAGTGCACACGTATAGCTGGCTTTATGCATGCTGGATCCAAAAAAGAAGAGTTCCGTAGCACATCCAGATAAAATAACGATTCTTTCCTTTATTTTGTCATCATTAAAAATTGTACATGGTGTACAGTAGGTGGAACCACCTGCACGTTTCGGTGATTACTTAAACCAGGAGCAAGGCTTAGGTAATAGCCGAAACGCGTAGGTGTTTGGACCTACTGTACACCATGTACAATTTTTAATTATGACAAAATAAGGGAAATAATCATTATTTTATGTGGATGTGCTACGGAAATCTTAGTTTTTTGGTGTAAAATATATTTTTCCTTTTTTGGGTGACTAAATTCTGGTGTGTCTTATAGTAAGGTGAGTTTTAAAGTCCAAGAATGATGGTAATTCTTCCATTGTATTCTATACAGTTTGGAATCTTTACAAGACTTCTTAAAGATGATTCATTTACACAATATCTGAAATGCAGGAAAGTTAATGTGAGAACAGAGTGTTTTAACCCTGTTTTGTTAATTTTAAAGAAATTCAACATCTGAAGGAAGAAGGAACCAATATCATATCCATTAAGACACAGTTTGAGAAGCAACTGCTGACTGAGAGAACCCTTAAGACTCAGGTAACATCACCTATTGAAGCCACTTAGTGTCATAGTTGTCACAATATACTATGTACATATAGTATGCACGATATTCTGCAAACTATAAGCATATAGTATACACGATATTCTGCAAACTATAAGCATATAGTATACACGATATTCTGCAAACTATAAGCATATAGTATACACAATATTCTGCAAACTATAAGCATATAGTATACACAATATTCTGCAAACTATAAGCATATAGTATACACAATATTCTGCAAACTATAAGCATATAGTATACACAATATTCTGCAAACTATAAGCATATAGTATACACGATATTCTGCAAACTATAAGCATATAGTATACACAATATTCTGCAAACTATAAGCATATAGTATACACGATATTCTGCAAACTATAAGCATATAGTATACACGATATTCTGCACAATATAAACATATAGTATACACAATATTCTGCCCACCACTCTAGGGATTTTGTGCGCTTGTCACCCATAGAGGCACATGTGGCCGTTACTAAACCGTTTTGTCTCGCTTCTTTTTTTATAGGCCGTGAACAAACTAGCCGAGATCATGAACAGGAAAATTCCCAATTCCAAGGGAGGACCTGACACTGATGTGCGCAGGAAGGAGAAGGAGAATAGGAAGCTGCAATTGGAGTTGAAATCAGAGAGGGAAAAACTTTCCCGCATGGTCATCAAGTACCAGAAGGAGATGAATGAGATGCAGGCGGTAAGGAGTCCCGGGACTTCTCTTGACTGTATGGATGTCATGTGACAGAAATGGCCGGACTGTCTGGATTTGATCCAATTTGCATAATTTTCTTTCTTTACAGCAAATTGCAGAAGAGAGTCAGGTTCGCGTTGAGCTGCAGATGGCGCTAGACAGCAAAGACAGCGACATAGAGCAGCTGCGCTCACAGCTACAAACCATACACATAGGCTTGGATAGCACGAGCATCGGCAGCGGGCACGGAGACACGGACAACGATGACGGATACCCAGGTAAAACCACTAGTCTCACCACTTACCCTCTTGGAGAACACACACTTGCCTTCTGTTATGTTACTAGTGTAAAGGGTCATGTATCACTTTACACGACTTTTTACCTCCAATATGCACTTGATGGTCAAGTCACACATATGTCACCATTTACTATTAACTGTGACTGGAGAGAATTTGTATGGGTGCAACTTAAAAGGGTTTACCTGTGACAAGAATTTAACCCCTATCCTGTGGATAGGGGCGGACTTGTTGTCATTGGAGTACCCTTTTAAGATGTTGTACATACAACAAAGCTGCCCTCATTCCTATGGAATATACCGTAAATGTATGATCAGTTGGGAAAGATCTCATCGTCAGACAGTAGAATAAATGGTGTGAAACGATTGTCTTAATTTGTATTCAAGCGCATTGCCCTACATGTAATTGTGGCTTTGCTTGGTACTGCATCTCAGGTCTTACTGAATGTATGCCCATTCAAATACGATCAGCCACAGCCACACTTGTATGTACAGCACTACCTACTGAAAAATACAAAGGGGCCATGATTACCTCATTCTACTAAAAAGTGCTTCTCTGTGTCTTTTTTTTCCTGTCTTTTCCTCCTGTTCTTTCTCCTGTAGTGAGCAGTGTATCTGAAAGCCTTCAGCTCTCCATCTACTTCAGAGCGATAAGGAGGCTAATGATTAACTCTTTCCATACCTAGAGAATATTTCAATTAATGATTTGTCTCTGAGGAGATAAGACTATCCATAGACTGTCTGTAAGGAGATAAATCATTAGACACTTTATCAGCTTCTCCTTATCACTCAGCTACAGGACAGAAAACTGATTTACACAAATTGCGTAGAAAAACAAAGACGGAGGAACAGATTTCCATGATAAAGTATATTACATACTTTACTATTATCTGCACAAGTTATTTGTAAACTGTTGAGAATTCAATTAGGCTTAATAGGGCACCACCAGTTCTGAAATCTTACAGTGGTAGTTCTCTAGAGTGACAGAAGTTTAGGAACTAGTCAGAGTCTTCCAGTAATGGAAATCTCTACACCCCACAACTATTAGGACATTGTAGACCTACTTATACTTTGTGGCTCTGTTACTGATGTACTCAGACAGAGGGGAGGCCTTTGTTTTTTGGATCAGCTGAGGCTCTTTCATTAGAGGGCCATCAATCCTAAAAGCAAAGACCTAGGCTTTGTGAAGGAGGCATAGGGTATAAGATGGCATTATGATAAGTCATGTCTAGGAGATCTTTTCCCTTGCAGGACATGTATTGCATTCCTGTTTTTCATAATCTTGTTATTTTTTTTTCCTTCCTTTACTTACTTGGTCATTACATAACTTTTCATCTGCACTTTTCCTTCCGGTCCTGTGCCGGGTTTTCCAGTTCACATCACTCAGTCCCGTACTATGGAGTCCATGTCTTTCACCTACCAGCGCTCCTCTACTTCTGTCCGCATTGGCACTAAGCCCTCCCGTGCTCGCTTACTTTTCAACTCTGATTCTGAATCGGATTCAGAGGAGGAATCCGTACCCCGTGCACAACCCCCTACAGATCCCGATAGCGATGACAACGAAGGTGACATCGCTGTGCAACAGTGTGCTGCACTGTGTGACCCCATAACCTGTGACCTGCCCCTGTCTAACCCCTGGATCACTCTCCTAATCACACGGGGCGTGGGATTGGCATGGCATGAACACTGACCGCATGCTTCCTGTACTGAACAGTCTTGAAATTGGGTTAAAATATCAAATATTTGTTTTATATCTGCTGTATATAGGACTTTTTACCCATTGAAGGAGTCCTCCACTGTTGAAGAGCTTGTCCACATTCAGCAATAATTGTTTGTGTAATGAAAAGTTATACAATTTTCCAAATTACTCACAATTCCTCAGTTTTTTTTAGATCTCTGATGTTCTATAGGAAGCTTTATTGTTTACTTCCTGTTGGTAAATATCGTTTCCTGGTCATGTGATGTCACACAAGTGCACGGCTTGTTATATCACACAGCACTGATTACTCTTTGTGAACTAATGAGCCGTGCACCCGTGTGACATCACATGACCAGGTATATAACGAGGGATATGGCTGCCAGCCCCTCTTTCTAGGGCGTCAAGCCTGTCTACAGATAGGATTAAGGAATGTCGGACATCGGGATGAATTGCGCTTCTGTTATGTCTATTTTGATGATGAGTTGGTCTTGTTAATTTTGTGTGTGTGTGGTTTTTTTTTTTTTGATCTTTTAACTTAAATTCATTCTTTACATTTTACCTCATGTTTTGTGTATTGAGTGTAAGTGTATGGAGAGGCAGGATATGATGTAATTTACCAATATACATCTAGTGATTGTTCTGCTCCGCTTTCCTGATAGCCTCCTGAAGCCTCCTGTCTTTTACCTCATCAGCCAGAGTTTCCTGACCATAAGGGCACATTCACATGGCCGTCTGCGGGGACGTACATACGGCCGCAAATTTGCGGCCGCATGTACGTCCCCATAGACGGCAATAGCGGCGCAGATGCGGTGCCACACATGTGTAGCACCGATCCGGGCCGCATACCGCAAAAAGATAGAGCATGCTCTATCTTTTGGCGTGTGTGCGGCCGTGTGCCGCTATTCTCTATGGAGGGAGGAGGGGCCGCCTCCTCTCCAGCACACGGCGGGCATACCGCGGATGTAGGGTCATGTGATCTCTAACTGCACATGATCAATCGCCCTGCCAGGACCTTATGATAGTATTCATGAATATAAGATTAAGATCACATGACCCTCCATCTGCAGCCGTTTTATGGACAGGAATCTCTGACTGATGAGGTAAAAGACAGGAGGCTTCACTTTACATATCAGGAAAGCGGAGCAGAACTATTACTAGATGTATATTAGTAAATTACCGAATATCCTGCCCCCCACACACATATTACAAATATATGGGGTAAAATGGACCAAGCCCTTTAAGCTGCTTGCTATCTGTGGTCCCTATGGAGAATCCGTACACGCTCTGCCACACCAAACATGCACATTTAAAGGAGGTTTTGGTGGAATAGCTGCTGTCTAATTTGTATTGTCACCTTGGATAAAGGATGAGGGCCTCATACATATGACTACCTCACAGAATGTTTATGTTCGGAGTCATTGTGGGGCAGCTAGAAGTGCGGCAGTGCCAACTACACAGCCTAAGGGCACTTGGGGACAAATCGGCCCAGTTTTCTGATCCAGTGCCCACTCATTATATCACCTCCATGTATAACACCACAAATACAATATTCACAGTACGAGATATAGGAATTTAAGATGCCTGTTAATATTGCACATCCATGTGTATTCGGTGCTGTTCACAAAATACCCACAATTACAATACCCTTTCCACCCAATATATGAATTGTTGAGATTAGAACTATTGGAAAAGATGGCAGGACGCTATATTTGGTTATAATTGCAAGAATGTAGCTCTACTTAATGCACTCCCCTCCCCTCTGCTGTAATATCTAACCAGAAGCCTGACCACAGCAGAGGGGAGGTGAGTGAATTAAGTCTAGCTACATTCTTGCAATTATAACTAAATATAGCGTCCTGTTATGTTTTCCAATAGTTCTAACCTCAACATTCCCCTCTCCTCTGTGATCAGGCTTCTGGTTAGATATTACAGCACAGGGGAGGGGCTAGGGCGCAGGTTGACTTCAAAGATCAAAAAACACAGCTTTGTTAGAACAGTCCAGCTCCAATCCTGAAATATAAATGCATTTTCACAGTCCTGCTTCTTCATACATGTTTAGTTATACAGAACTCCAAGGACAATTCCGAACAATAGCATCTTTTTATGGTCAGAATGGCTGACAAGGGAAATCCATCTTTAAAAATAAACTCTCTCTATATATTTTCTCCTGAAACCAAACCTAATGGCAGGCTCCTGTTGACACCTCTGAGTTAATACTCCGTATCCTTTTGACTACATCTAAATTATTCCCTGTGATATTGATAAGGCCACACACGTAAAAGCATGTTGGCTGAGCAGCTATCTCCTCCAACTCCCTTACGCACATGCACTCTTGGCTTGTAAAATAATCATCAGATCTCTACTGATATTGTATATTTTGCACCAGAACACCCATAGGTATTCTATGTATCTAGTATGTATAACACCAGTATAAACCAGTGCAGGGCGGGGGAAATGATGGGTGAGCGCTGACTACATGATCGGGCCGCACACTCGCTACAGGATTGCTTTGCCTTGTGTACGCTTCTCGCTGCTTGGACACATTTTGGGATATAAATCTGTATTTGATGGAACTATTGCTAAACTGATGATATTCTGTGTTCACATCTCTACAGAATCCAGGCTGGAGGGATGGTTGTCGTTACCTGTGCGAAACACTAAGAAGTTTGGCTGGATTAAGAAGGTGAGTGCATCATTTTGTCACGTTCTTGGTTGATAATGAGCATTAAAGGGATTGTACAGGATTAGATGTCTGTCTTTCAAAAAATAGCGCCACACCGGTTCCAGAGGTTGTGTGTGGTACTGCAGCTACTTTCCTATAAAAAGGCTTAGCTGCAGTACCAGAGTTAATCCATTGACTAGTGTGGCACTGTTTAGTCTTGCACATTGTCCCATATATGTGTGTGTGATGTCCATTTACTTATCTGTGCTTCTCCTCCAGTACGTGGTGGTTAGCAGCAAGAAAATCCTGTTTTATGACAGTGAACAAGATAAAGAACAATCCAATCCATACATGGTATTGGATATAGAGTAAGTATTGTCTCCAATCCTAAATTCGAAAGTGGCATATTTGTTATTTATCCCGAATTTGTACAATTGGTATTAAAGTTTTGATGAGAGCAAATAAAAGAGAACAGTAAAAAAAAAAAAAAAAAAAAATTGCAGTTCTCATATTGGTCTCTAGGTGTCACTGCTGTAGATGTCAACACCAGAAAGACATCTCCCTTTACAGCATGCTGCAAAACAATATAAATAATTGATTTTTTAAGACAAATATTTGTTTCCCTAAACTCTGCTCTTTTTCTATTCACAGTAAACTATTCCACGTGCGGCAGGTAACACAGACAGATGTGTATCGGGCGGATGCTAAAGAGATTCCAAGGATTTTCCAGGCAAGTGGTGTATATTTAATACCTACCAAAATCATTTTTAGGATTTTACTGGATTTACTGGATTTTACTGAATTTGGCGAGTGTGATTGGTGCGGTCGATCCTCAATAAGAAGAGATCATTTAGGCCAATTTATATACACAAAAAAATTCTTCTAGTTTTTTTTGTTAAATTTATATTACAGTCACATTATGTATTTTCCTGCCCAGAGTGAAAACATTTTCACACGCACCCTCTTTTGGTATTTATTTTGATATATATCTTCTTTCCCTTAGATTTTATATGACAATGAAGGAGAAAGCAAAAAAGAGCAAGAATTCCCAGTGGATCCGGTGGAGAAGTCCAACTATATCTGTCATAAAGGACATGAGTTCATTCCCACGTTATACCATTTCCCAACAAGCTGTGACGCCTGTATGAAGCCCCTGTGGCACATGTTCAAACCCCCTCCTGCCTTAGAGTGCCGGCGCTGCCATATCAAGTGCCACAAAGACCATATGGACAAAAAAGAGGAAATGATAGCACCTTGCAAAGGTATGTGTCACATGTTTACTCTCCATGCAGGATTTCCAGAGTCTACAGGTTACATTTTAGACTTTAAGACTCTCCAAGATGGCCACACACACACATATGGAACATAAATGCAAGCTCATCACTGATGCATTCACACGCACCGCCCTTTCTGCAGTCACTCACACGCGCACCGCCCTTTCTGCAGTCACTCACACGCGCACCGCCCTTTCTGCAGTCACTCGCACGCGCACCGCCCTTTCTGCAGTCACTCGCACGCGCACCGCCCTTTCTGCAGTCACTCGCACGCGCACCGCCCTTTCTGCAGTCACTCGCACGCGCACCGCCCTTTCTGCAGTCACTCGCACGCGCACCGCCCTTTCTGCAGTCACTCGCACGCGCACCGCCCTTTCTGCAGTCACTCGCACGCGCACCGCCCTTTCTGCAGTCACTCGCACGCGCACCGCCCTTTCTGCAGTCACTCGCACGCGCACCGCCCTTTCTGCAGTCACTCGCACGCGCACCGCCCTTTCTGCAGTCACTCGCACGCGCACCGCCCTTTCTGCAGTCACTCGCACGCGCACCGCCCTTTCTGCAGTCACTCGCACGCGCACCGCCCTTTCTGCAGTCACTCGCACGCGCACCGCCCTTTCTGCAGTCACTCGCACGCGCACCGCCCTTTCTGCAGTCACTCGCACGCGCACCGCCCTTTCTGCAGTCACTCGCACGCGCACCGCCCTTTCTGCAGTCACTCGCACGCGCACCGCCCTTTCTGCAGTCACTCGCACGCGCACCGCCCTTTCTGCAGTCACTCACACGCGCACCGCCCTTTCTGCAGACCTTCTAATCTCCTCCTCTGTCTCCATCCCAACATGACTATTACTACTACTTCTGAGTCTCTTCTTTCCCCCTCCTCAGTAAACTACGATATTTCTACGGCGAAGAATCTACTTCTATTAGCGAACTCCACGGAAGAACAGCAGAAGTGGGTGAGTCGGCTGGTGAAAAAAATCCCCAAAAAGCCACCAGCTCCCGATCCCTTTGCCCGATCCTCTCCAAGAGCTTCCATAAAGGTACAGCCAAACCCGTCGATGAGGCGGCCTAGTCGACAACTTCCTCCAAACAAACCCAGGTAATAAAAAAACTACTGTATGTTATGTGTAAGATATCCCAGAACTTTGTGTTGTATTGTTTTGTCTCTAAAAATACACCATTTAAAAAATAAAATGGAGCACAGAGGATTTTGGGTTTCTACGTTGTATAGATCCACGAGATGGTTGTAGATGCTATTGTAAGTTACATTTACTTTTATAGTATCGCTCCACCTGCAGGGCAGCCAATAGAAATAGCTTTTTGCCCTGCTTGTCAGGAAAGGAGCGAAGGCTCTGAGGTAATAGTCAAAGGGCACTATAGAAGACCTAGGCTGGTTGTACCGTACGCAAGCAAGTCTGTTCAGACATATTGCTCCGTCTGAATTTACCGTCTGAAGTTATCCATTCAAATGTTCCGCGCTCCAGGCAGTAAATTCCATAGACAAACAAGGAAATTTGCTGGAAAAATCTGTATTCAAACTTTATTGTGAGCCGCCAGAGGGGGAAGTTGACTGATTCTGTCCAAAGTCTGTACCCTGCAGCACCAAGGAAGCCAAATATAAGGAAAAAAAATTATGAAAATTGTCTTTTTTTAATGATAACACAATGTACATTTTTGTAATTGTTACCAGTTTTCTTCTTTTGAGATATGAAAATAATTTAAGAGATTATCCCTTTGTGTTTTTGGGCCTATGATGATTTTCCATTGGTAGGGGAATAGACTGTTCTTATTCTACTACTGGAGAGTTTTTTGAGTTTTCTGCACATGTCCACCCTTGTTTTTTTTTCTCCCTCTACCCATCCCATCCATCTTCCTGTTACTAATTTTGTTTCTAGCTCTGGTCCTGCCCTCCGCATCATTCTCCATTGACTTGACTTTACTTTTACCGTTTTCAAATGGTACAGTAAGTAATATTGGTCAGATCTGATATGTTCCCAGCATGCATCACTCTTCCGCCAGCACTAACCTGCTATGCCAGCGTCCTCTCTCTACTGTCTATATCCCCCCCTCCCCGGTTGTTTAGTTTAGGTGTTTATCTAATTGTCTTATTGGACTTTTTTTTAGTTTTTTTAGTTTTTTTTTTGTTTTGTTTTGTTTTGTTTTTTGTTAACTCCAAAATCATTTATATCAAGTTGCCTTTTGTCATAATGTCATTTTTATGCTGTCTTGCATTTTAGGCCGTACCAGATTTTGTCCTTTTTTTTCCCCTATCATATATAATATATTTTCTACAGGAGATGCCAGTAAGGTCTCATACTTGTCGCTCTGCCTCCTTACCTTCATGCTGAAGTGGACATTCATACATTTGTATGAGAGTATGGAAGCAGTTGAGCGCACAGCAATCCAAACTTTTTGGGACATATGAGGGGAAATGCTGCAAGTGCAAACTTTTCAAGGAAATCCACCGTTAAAATCCATCATGATACACCAGGGACACTCACTCATCCAGGCACAGTGACTGTGGTAATTTGTTATCCATGGCCTCCTTCTTTCTATAATCAATGTTTATAATTATGCTAATGAACCAGAAGGGCCCTGAGGGGCGGTACCAGAGCCTCTCTGTGGGGCTGTTATGCTGTTCAGGAGCTGTGAGATTTTAGCTGAGGGAGAGGTAAGTGCTGCTGGGGGAGTGCTTCTGTACAGTGTAACAGCCTGGGAAGCTACAGCACGGAGGGTCTCTAGTAACATCCTCAAACCCTTCTGGCTCATTAGCATTATTTTAAAGGTTGATTTTAGAAGGAAGAAGGCCAGGAATAACAAATGTAAGAAAATTACCACACGTCACAGTGCCCGGATCTATGAGTAATGTCCCTGGTTTATCATGATGGATTTTGATTTGCTTTTAATATAGGAAGACAAGTTGTCCTGCTGTAACCTTGTGGATAGTAGGGGGTTCTCCTGAATTAAGTTTTAGATTGGTCGGGACACCCTTGTCACTCACTACTCCCCAGCCACAAGTCCACGTGTTGATGTGTGGAGTAGTATGACCCATCCGCCATGTGTATGGTATGTTCTCGCCTCCCCCCGATAGACACCACTGATAACAATGGGGCGATGGTCTTCATCATTACATTTCTCTTACACCTCGCCGCTCCCGTTGCAGACTGCTTGACCTGGCCTTTAAAGACTGGGACTGGTCTCTGGATGACGTAGAGGATGATGGGGATGATGTTTTTGATTTCTGAAGCGGTAACCTTGGGTAAATGTTTTGCTTAGGAGATGGGAATGCGTATTTGATAGACGTGATACAATCTTTCTGCCTGGTTTTGCGGTTTGACGTGTGCATCCCTGGTAAATACGCGCTACTCCTACAAAATCCCAAACCCCCATCTATAAGCCCACAACTTAGTGATGGGACTTAAAGGTCTTGCCGCCATTGTCAGTGATTTTGCTTTGGAATCCAAAAAAATGGGATGATCCCAGATGGAACTTTTATGATGTCCGAAAGTTATACTGTTCTGTAAGGCTGCCATCTGCACCCTGCTGGGGCTTCTATATCCATGGAATTGGTTATCAATATCTGATTGGTGGGGGGCCAACAATTGTGATCAGCAGAGAATGGGGCAGGAAACAGACAGCTCCGTTTTCTGTGTGGTGGTCGGATCAGGTTACCGTAGATTTGAACGGTAAGCTGCAGTGACTTGGTTCGACCACTACACAGAGAATGGAGCTGTTCTAGTCTCTCTTGCTGTTGGGAACAGCCGATTTGTATAGGTTCTGGGTGATGTTCCCCCTCTAATCTGATATCAAGGACCTATTCAATGGAAATGGAACAAAGTGTATTTTTTATGCATGTAGAAGAATCGCATGAGAGGACATTTCAAGGAAATCTACCATCAAAATCCATCATGATATACTAGGGACACTTACTCATAGATCCAGACACTGGAAATGTGATCATCCTCTCATATTTGTTATCAATGGCCGCCTCCATTCTAAAATCAACTTTTAAATTTATGTTAATGAGCCTGAAGGGCTCGGAGTCTCACAGCTTCACAGGCTGTTGCACTGTGCAGGAGCTCCTCCACTGTGTAAAATTACACAGGCAGAGGGGGGGGGGGTTAAGAGCTGCAGCACACAGGTGCTCTGTTAAGGGCCCCCCCCCCCCCCCAGTGCCATTCTGGCTCATTAGCATATTTATTAGAAGGAAAGAGGCCATGGGTAACAAATATAAGAAGATTACCACAGTCACGGTGCCTGGATCTATGAGTAACGGTCCCTAGTTTATCAAAATAATGATATTTTCCCCTCTATGACCTAGTCCTGAATCGGCTGTAGTTCATGCAGGTTGCGGTTCGCAGCACATCTACATTGCAGATTTTGCTGTGTGCTTTTTGCTTTTTTTGTGTGCTAGTTTTGGAGTGTTTTGTTTTGCAGTGCTTATTTTTTTTCCTTAAAAATTAAGTTCGATACAAATATTTTAGAATGTTCGTCTATTTTTTATTTTGTTAGATTTTTTGTTAAATGGGGTTTTACGATCATTGTAACATACTGATGGGTGCAAGTCGACCTGCTGGATCCAGCATTACGGGGAAAGGGCTGCCTGTTCTTACATATGGATGGAGCAGCAGATGAGAGTATTTGCTGTCGCTCCATTCAATGCTGTGGGAGCGTCAGAAATTGCAGAACGTAGGCCCAATAATTTCCCAGGCTTCTATAGTATAGAGCGGCAATACTCAGTGGGGGACCTGCCAGTCCAACAATTACTGATCTTGTAAGGCTCTTAAAGGGAACCTGTCACCAGATTTTACGCCACTAACCTACTAGTTCCCTCAGGTCAGGGATGAAATCTTGTTTCTAAATTCCCTCTTTTATGTGAAATCTCAAACTATAAAACTATAAAACAAAAAATGTCCCTCAAAGACAGGCAAATATGACTCTTCTCACCTCATTTTCACATGAGGTGAGTCAAGTTTAGTGGTCACAGGGTAGTCTCACTTCTATAGCATCTAGAAAAGCTTTTAGAAAAATCTGCAGATCGCATCAGGCTGTGAACTACGGAACTGGACATACAGGTGGTTACAAAATAGGCGGGAACTGGATCTTTATCGGCAGCTTTAATTTCAAACCATGTATATAGCTTCCTGTATCTCCGGTTCTGTAGCTCACAAAACCATAAGCCTGATGTGATCTGAAAGAAGAGATCCTCCTCTATAATATGAGACAAAAGGCTCGTTTCTAGTTACCACAGAACCAAATATAGGGACTTCTGAATTGATTGCAACCACTAAAATTGACTCATCTCTTGTACAACAAATGAGGTGAGAAGAGTCATATTTGCCTGACTTGAGGGGAGATTTTTTAAAATAGGTAAACGGGGTGAGATTTCACATAAAAAAGGGAGTTTTAGAAAGGATATTTTGGTGAGGTAAAATCTTGTGACAGGTTCCCTTTAATTAAACAATGGCGTCTTGAAGATTGTTACGGTTTTGGCTTGAGCTTGTGGTGATATTTTTGCATGGATTTTTTTTGTCGTCCTCTTTGTCTCTAATCGTCTCCTTCTTTTCTTCCAGTTAACTGCCTTCTGTGAATGCAGTGCCCATTTCAAGAAGATTTCTTTACACTTAATGGAAAAAAAAAGTACAAAGACTGAAAGCAAAATAAGGTGTCCAAAATATCAAGAAAAAAAAAAAACTATATTTTTCGAAAAAGACTGTGTGCATTATATATATCAGAGGTTTACAAAAAAAAAATTGTTGCTGCAATATAGAAAGAGAGAAAAGAGATAATGTTATTTCCTTATGAGTGGCTCAGGGTGGTCAGAAGTCACTGTGATAACGTTAGACCCCTACCTGGGATTAATACCCGGGTTACACTCCCTATGAAACTTTTCCGAAGCTGAGTTCGACGTCGAAGCTTGGAAAGAGGACAACGAATAGGTGGAAGATGACGACGGACGGTTCCCCAAAAATTTTCTCCTCAGAAATTCACACTACAGATGAAGGCCGGACTCACAGCCAATGGCTTCCACAACGGTTTTGGTGCTTCGCGTAGCTCAGCCTCGGCCTATAAAATGAGCTCCTCAAACCGTGTATATATATATTTGTAGCGTACTGTACCGCCGGAGGATTTGTGAGAACGCCCGCCCCTTGTATTTTTTGTAACTCCTTGACCGATTCCTGCGGTTGTGACTATGCACATGTACAAAGCCATAGCGTCCACCCCTCTGTCTGACTCCCAGAGAGGGAAAACGACGACAACAACAACAAATTGCAAAATTTGGACGCAAGCACTGAGCACATTCAGTCTCCAAGCCTGTGTAACTACCGATATCTTCTTCCAAAAATATCTGGATGCCTTAATAAAAAAAAGAAAATGTCAAACTGGGTTTTGACCATTCCATCACTAAGCTCCGGCCTTGTTGGCTTATTAGCTCATAGGGGGCTGAAGTGTCGCACTAATTATTCTTTTTTTGGGGGGAGGGAGGGTCTCTTTGAATGTATTTGGAAAATTCTATGAATATACCATAATATCATTAATCTTCACCCTTTTCGATGACGCGTTTCTTTAACTGCCCCCCTCAGTATTAGTCATAAATGAAACGAAAATGGACCCAAGTAGCGGCAGCCATTTTGTGGGCGGGGTATGTATTTGTGTAAATGCAGCAGATTGACACCTAATCCTACCTTATACATATAGTTTTATTAGAATATCGTTATTTCTCGACTTATCGGTCTTGGCTTCGTGTTTGGGCGACCACAGTTTTTTGTGGGGAAATTTTGTCCGCTACACAGTAGACTCTGCCCGCCCTAAATAGGGGGAGACATATTGTAGTGTATGTAAATAGACGGCGGTATTGTACAGGGAACTGTTGAAAAATTTGGGTAATTTTGACTGATTTCTTACCCATTTCTGGTGCCTTAGAGATGGCTGTATTCTCATGACTACTACGATAACCCACAACATGGCTGCCTCTACCATTTCCGCCCCTCCCGGGAAGAAGAAGGTATCCAATAAGTGCTATTTTTTTTTTGTTTTTCCAGTCGCTTGCCTCGGTTTGTGTTTTTATCTCCTCAGAGAAAGGATTGAATAAATGTTTTTTTTTTTTAAGTGTTTTTCTAGCGCACCCACACACACGCACATAAAACACGGGCTGTCACGAGCATCCGTCATACTGTAGATGTATTTTAATATTTCAGGAAACTGTTCTCCAGCACCGGGCTCGAGGTTATCGAATACATTTCATATCGAAGTTTTTTTTTGAAGAAGAATGTTTAGCCGGGTTGTAAAAAGGAAAAAAAATACAAAAAATAACTGAGAGTAATAAGGACCTCGGAGGTGCTTATTGGAATTATTTTTACATGGTCTTATTAAGAAAAACAAAGTATATATATAAATATAATTTATGTGGGCTCGTTCATGCTGTACGCCTAAATATCCCTCAAAGTGCATGTTTTATACAGAAAAGCAGTATGATAAAATGTTAACCATATTGACAATAAAATATAACATGTAGCCTTGAGCGCCTCGTGTCTCTTATGTGCTCGAGCTGTCACTGAGTGCCCTGTGGCCCATATGTGCTCAGAGCGGTGCCTCATGTGCCTTATATCATGCCCTCAGCTGCCACTTGTCCTTTATGTGTTAGCAGCTGTAAGTGCCTTATTTCTCCTTAATATGTGATACGAGCCGTCACTCCGTGCCTCATGTCTCCTGTATTCTGATACGAGCTGTCACTCAGTGCCTCATGTCTCCTGTATTCTGATCCGAGCCGTCACTCCGTGCCTCATGTCTCCTGTATTCTGATCCGAGCCGTCACTCGGTGCCTCATGTCTCCTGTATTCTGATACATGCTGTCACTCAGTGCCTCATGTCTCCTGTATTCTGATCTGTGCTGTCACTCAGTGCCTCATGTCTCCTGTATTCTGATCCGTGCTGTCACTCGGTGCCTCATGTCTCCTGTATTCTGATCCGTGCTGTCACTCAGTGCCTCGTGTCTCCTGTATTCTGATACATGCTGTCACTCAGTGCCTCATGTCTCCTGTATTCTGATACATGCCGTCACTCCGTGCCTCATGTCTCCTGTATTCTGATCCGTGCCTCATGTCTCCTGTATTCTGATCCGAGCCGTCACTCGGTGCCTCATGTCTCCTGTATTCTGATCCGAGCCGTCACTCGGTGCCTCATGTCTCCTGTATTCTGATCCGTGCTGTCACTCAGTGCCTCATGTCTCCTGTATTCTGATCCGTGCTGTCACTCAGTGCCTCATGTCTCCTGTATTCTGATCCGTGCTGTCACTCAGTGCCTCATGTCTCCTGTATTCTGATCCGTGCTGTCACTCCGTGCCTCATGTCTCCTGTATTCTGATCCGAGCTGTCACTCAGTGCCTCATGTCTCCTGTATTCTGATCCGTGCTGTCACTCCGTGCCTCATGTCTCCTGTATTCTGATCCGAGCTGTCACTCAGTGCCTCATGTCTCCTGTATTCTGATACATGCTGTCACTCGGTGCCTCATGTCTCCTGTATTCTGATCCGAGCTGTCACTCAGTGCCTCATGTCTCCTGTATTCTGATCCGTGCTGTCACTCAGTGCCTCATGTCTCCTGTATTCTGATACATGCTGTCACTCGGTGCCTCATGTCTCCTGTATTCTGATCCGTGCTGTCACTCAGTGCCTCATGTCTCCTGTATTCTGATCCGTGCTGTCACTCAGTGCCTCATGTCTCCTGTATTCTGATCCGTGCTGTCACTCAGTGCCTCATGTCTCCTGTATTCTGATCCGTGCTGTCACTCAGTGCCTCATGTCTCCTGTATTCTGATCCGAGCTGTCACTCAGTGCCTCATGTCTCCTGTATTCTGATCCGAGCTGTCACTCAGTGCCTCATGTCTCCTGTATTCTGATCCGTGCTGTCACTCCGTGCCTCATGTCTCCTGTATTCTGATCCGAGCTGTCACTCAGTGCCTCATGTCTCCTGTATTCTGATCCGTGCTGTCACTCAGTGCCTCATGTCTCCTGTATTCTGATCCGTGCTGTCACTCAGTGCCTCATGTCTCCTGTATTCTGATCCGAGCTGTCACTCAGTGCCTCATGTCTCCTGTATTCTGATCCGAGCTGTCACTCAGTGCCTCATGTCTCCTGTATTCTGATCCGTGCTGTCACTCCGTGCCTCATGTCTCCTGTATTCTGATCCGAGCTGTCACTCAGTGCCTCATGTCTCCTGTATTCTGATCCGTGCTGTCACTCCGTGCCTCATGTCTCCTGTATTCTGATCCGAGCTGTCACTCAGTGCCTCATGTCTCCTGTATTCTGATACATGCTGTCACTCGGTGCCTCATGTCTCCTGTATTCTGATCCGAGCTGTCACTCAGTGCCTCATGTCTCCTGTATTCTGATCCGAGCTGTCACTCAGTGCCTCATGTCTCCTGTATTCTGATCCGTGCTGTCACTCAGTGCCTCATGTCTCCTGTATTCTGATACATGCTGTCACTCGGTGCCTCATGTCTCCTGTATTCTGATCCGTGCTGTCACTCAGTGCCTCATGTCTCCTGTATTCTGATCCGAGCCGTCACTCGGTGCCTCATGTCTCCTGTATTCTGATCCGTGCTGTCACTCAGTGCCTCGTGTCTCCTGTATTCTGATACATGCTGTCACTCAGTGCCTCATGTCTCCTGTATTCTGATACATGCCGTCACTCCGTGCCTCATGTCTCCTGTATTCTGATCCGTGCCTCATGTCTCCTGTATTCTGATCCGAGCCGTCACTCGGTGCCTCATGTCTCCTGTATTCTGATCCGAGCCGTCACTCGGTGCCTCATGTCTCCTGTATTCTGATCCGTGCTGTCACTCAGTGCCTCATGTCTCCTGTATTCTGATCCGTGCTGTCACTCAGTGCCTCATGTCTCCTGTATTCTGATCCGTGCTGTCACTCAGTGCCTCATGTCTCCTGTATTCTGATCCGTGCTGTCACTCCGTGCCTCATGTCTCCTGTATTCTGATCCGTGCTGTCACTCCGTGCCTCATGTCTCCTGTATTCTGATCCGAGCTGTCACTCAGTGCCTCATGTCTCCTGTATTCTGATACATGCTGTCACTCGGTGCCTCATGTCTCCTGTATTCTGATCCGAGCTGTCACTCAGTGCCTCATGTCTCCTGTATTCTGATCCGTGCTGTCACTCAGTGCCTCATGTCTCCTGTATTCTGATACATGCTGTCACTCGGTGCCTCATGTCTCCTGTATTCTGATCCGTGCTGTCACTCAGTGCCTCATGTCTCCTGTATTCTGATCCGTGCTGTCACTCAGTGCCTCATGTCTCCTGTATTCTGATCCGTGCTGTCACTCAGTGCCTCATGTCTCCTGTATTCTGATCCGTGCTGTCACTCAGTGCCTCATGTCTCCTGTATTCTGATCCGAGCTGTCACTCAGTGCCTCATGTCTCCTGTATTCTGATCCGAGCTGTCACTCAGTGCCTCATGTCTCCTGTATTCTGATCCGTGCTGTCACTCCGTGCCTCATGTCTCCTGTATTCTGATCCGAGCTGTCACTCAGTGCCTCATGTCTCCTGTATTCTGATCCGTGCTGTCACTCAGTGCCTCATGTCTCCTGTATTCTGATCCGTGCTGTCACTCAGTGCCTCATGTCTCCTGTATTCTGATCCGAGCTGTCACTCAGTGCCTCATGTCTCCTGTATTCTGATCCGAGCTGTCACTCAGTGCCTCATGTCTCCTGTATTCTGATCCGTGCTGTCACTCCGTGCCTCATGTCTCCTGTATTCTGATCCGAGCTGTCACTCAGTGCCTCATGTCTCCTGTATTCTGATCCGTGCTGTCACTCCGTGCCTCATGTCTCCTGTATTCTGATCCGAGCTGTCACTCAGTGCCTCATGTCTCCTGTATTCTGATACATGCTGTCACTCGGTGCCTCATGTCTCCTGTATTCTGATCCGAGCTGTCACTCAGTGCCTCATGTCTCCTGTATTCTGATCCGAGCTGTCACTCAGTGCCTCATGTCTCCTGTATTCTGATCCGTGCTGTCACTCAGTGCCTCATGTCTCCTGTATTCTGATACATGCTGTCACTCGGTGCCTCATGTCTCCTGTATTCTGATCCGTGCTGTCACTCAGTGCCTCATGTCTCCTGTATTCTGATCCGTGCTGTCACTCAGTGCCTCATGTCTCCTGTATTCTGATCCGTGCTGTCACTCAGTGCCTCATGTCTCCTGTATTCTGATCCGTGCCTCATGTCTCCTGTATTCTGATCCGAGCTGTCACTCAGTGCCTCATGTCTCTTGTATTCTCATCCGTGCTGTCACTCAGTGCCTCATGTCTCCTGTATTCTGATCCGTGCTGTCACTCAGTGCCTCATGTCTCCTGTATTCTGATCCGTGCCTCATGTCTCTTGTATTCTCATCCGTGCTGTCACTCAGTGCCTCATGTCTCCTGTATTCTGATCTGTGCTGTCACTCAGTGCCTCATGTCTCCTGTATTCTGATCTGTGCTGTCACTCAGTGCCTCATGTCTCCTGTATTCTGATCTGAGCTGTCACTCGGTGCCTCATGTCTCCTGTATTCTGATCTGAGCTGTCACTCGGTGCCTCATGTCTCCTGTATTCTGATCCGAGCTGTCACTCCGTGCCTCATGTCTCCTGTATTCTGATACATGCTGTCACTCGGTGCCTCATGTCTCCTGTATTCTGATACATGCTGTCACTCGGTGCCTCATGTCTCCTGTATTCTGATACATGCTGTCACTCGGTGCCTCATGTCTCCTGTATTCTGATACATGCTGTCACTCGGTGCCTCATGTCTCCTGTATTCTGATCTGTGCTGTCACTCGGTGCCTCGTGTCTTCCTGTATTCCTGTTTCCTTATGTTATCTGAGCTGTCACTCATTCGCAGCACCAAAAAGAATATGCCATAACGTTATGCAAATCAAGGAAGCAGTGACTATCGCCAATGAGGAAATTATCAAACATCTGGCACCAATCTGTGACATATAGGAGGGGTATAAAATTTCAGATTATAAGCAAATTTTTGGAGCCACATGAAACCTCAAAAATCAGATCAATTCTAGTGAGATGCCTCCTGTTCATTGACGTTCCAGTTATCACATATTTGCTACCAAGGTTTCAGAAGCCCCCTGGGCAACAGGACCTCAGTGGGCCCCTTTGCCATGCACTCACGTGGCGGCATTAAAAATGTATAAACTAATTAAAATATTCCCTGGATTATCATTCCCAAGCAGCCATATCATTATAGTTTATTTATATACAGCCCCATCGTGTTTCTATTATATATGCTGCGCTGCTGGGGACTGAGATTCGGCTGCAGGGCCCCGCCAGCAGCTCTGGGTTTGCCTGGTGCTGAAGCCAGCCCTGTTTGTTGCAAACTGAGAGCACCAGAATCGTTGAAGTGATGGATCACGATTCCACTACCAATCACCACAGACGTAGCCCTCCACCAGTTTAACAATGCAAAGTGGAATTATCGAGAGGTGGCGCGGAGGGATCACCAGATGAATATGATGAATTGTCGTCATACGTTCTATCGGACCTTATGTACCAAGTTTAGGGGGTCAACAGAAGGAGCTTGATTGACCTTGGTCTACCAGCCAGACGTTGAACGATAAATGTGGCAATGACCTGGCGCCTCTGTTCCTGGTCTATAATGCTGTCTAGAGGTCTATACTCTTCAGTTATGAGTCTTGGGACTTTTGTCTCGGACACATTAATAGTTGAAGATTCCATGTGTTACAGCTCATGGCGCTTTTACTAAACCAGTTAAGTTGAATCTATTATTTCTTAATTAGTAAATCATTAAACGTGTCTTTTGTTCCATTCATTTCCACGCTCTCAGATGACATGCACAGTATTTCTTTGGTTCAGTACAATCTCGGAGATGCCAGATTTATATAGTTTTATAATACCATTAACGCTAAGACCTTTTTAAAGAGGACCTGTCGCCCAAAATTCCGGAAGCCTCCACTAACACTGCGGTGGGGTACAATGTAGGAAGCGGGGTTGGGGCGTGGGGCATGAAGAGAGCGGGGCGGTCCGGGGAAGAGGCAGCACCTCGGACCTCCCCCTCATGAATACATCGAACCGCTTTGCGAGTGGTCCGATGATTACACTGTACCCCGCCGCAGTGTTAGATAGCGTTACCGGAGGTTTCCAGTAACGCTATCCTTCTAACACTGCGGCGTTTGTTCAAGCACTAGGAGCTGCTTAGTTTAGTAAGCAGCTCCTAGTGCCGAAATTTTGAATGACAGGTCAAGTTTTTGAGTTTTAATTTTTTACTCCCCACCATCAAAACTCTATAACTTCTATTTTTGCATGTGTAGAGCTTTGTTGGGCCTTGTTTTTTGCGTGATAAATTGTACTTCATAGTGACGGTATTTAACCGGTTCGCGACCGCCCGCCGTGTATTCACGGCGGCGGTCGCATTCCGATGCATGGAGAGGGCTCGCGGGCCGAGCCCTCTCCATAGCCGTTAAGTCTCTGCTGCATATTGCCGCAAAGGCTTACCGGTAACACCCGCGATCGGTGCCGGCACCGATCGCGGGTGTTTTCTTGCTGATCGCTTGCTGATGGGCGCCGCCATCTTTCCGAGGATCGCCGCTCCCCGTGATGTCATCGGGGAGCGGCGATCCGTCGCCATGGTAGCTTCGGGTCTCACGAAGACCCGAAGCTACTTCGGGTTAACCCATTCATTACAATGTGCTATCAGCACATTGTAATGTATGAGGAGTAAAATCGCCATATACTGCCATACTGTAGTATGGCAGTATATGGTAGGATCGATCAGACAACCTAGGGTTAAAGTACCCTAGGGAGTCTGAAAAATGGTAAAAATAAAAATTAAAAAAAAGTAAAAAAAAATATATATATATAATAAAAAAACCTAAAAATTCTAATCACCCCCCTTTCCCTAGAACTGATATAAATATAAATAAACAGTAGAAATCATAAACGCATTAGGTATCGCCGCGTCCGAAAATGCCGATCTATCAAAATATGATAACGGTTTTTCACTGCGTTTAACCCCGTAACGGAAAATCGCGTCCAAAGTCAAAACTGGCACTTTTTTGCCATTTAAAAAAAAATTTTCAATTCTATAAAAAGTGATCAAAAGGTCATACAGTCCTAAAAATAATATCATTGAAAACATCATCAAAAGTCGCAAAAGATGACACCACCCTCAACTGCATACAACGAAGTATGGAAAAGTTATAAGCACAAGAAAAAAAATTTTGGTTCACGAGGTTTTAATTTTTGTAAATGTATGAAAACATTATAAAACCTATACAAATTTGGTATCCCTGTGATCGTACCGACCCAAAGAATAAATCAGATGCGTCATTTGTGGCGTGAAGTGAAAGCCGTAATATCCAAGCCCACAAGAATACGACAGAAATGTGTTTTTTCACCATTTTCACTGTATTTGGAATTTTTTTCCCGCTTCCCAGTACATGGCATGGAATATTCAATGCAATCACTATGAAGTGCAATTTGTTACGCAAAAAATGAGCCATCACACAGCTTTTTACGTGTAAAAATAAAAAAGTTATAGATTTTTGAAGGTGGGGAGTGAAAAATGGAAATGAAAAAACGGGAAATGGCCCGGTCCTTAACCGGTTAATATTCCATGGCTGGGAAGCGGGAAAAAAATTCGAAAAGCAATGAAATTGGTGGGAAAATGAATTTGCGATGTTTTCTTGTGGGCTTGGATTTTACGGCTTTCACTGTGCGCACCAAATGACAGACAGGTCTACTAAATTCTTCGGGTCGGTGCGATCACAGGGATACAAAATTTATACAGGTTTTACAAAAATTAGAACCTCCTGTACAAAAAGAATCTTCATTTTGCTGTCTTCTGGCGCTAATAACTTTTTCACACTTCGGTTTCCGGAGCTGTGGGTGGTGTCATTTCTTGCGAGTTTACATGATGTTTTAAATGCTATAATTTTGAGGACTGTACGGCCTTTTGATCACTTTTTATAGAATGTTTACAAAAAGGCAAAAAGTGTATTTTTTTATTTTTGGCGCTATTTTCTTTCACAGGAGTAAACTCCTAGAATAACCAGTATTATATTTTATTACATCGGAAATTTTGGGATGCGGCGGGACCTGACTTGTTGATGATTTTTACATTTATATCAGGTTGTCTGTCTGATCCTAGCATACAGTCTGGCAGTATATGGGGATTTTACTACAAATTTATTACACTGTGCCACTGGCACATTGTAACAAATAGCCAGAAATCATACAGCCTTGGGTCTTACAAAGACCTGAGGCTTTCACGGAGACAGATCGGCACTCCGCGATGATGTGACTGGGAGTGACGATCAAAGCCAAGATATGCAGCAAAAACTGGGGCTCTGGGGCTCATTAACTAAGGGTCCGTGGACCTTTGAGTACGGAGCTCGGCAAAGTGTGCGGGATGACATATTGCTCTCATTTGGACAACTGTACAACTTTTTGGACAATTTTTTTCTTAAATTTCTTAAATAGCAAAAAAAGCGTCCATTAGGAGGGATTGTTAATGGCATTGGATAAAAGTTTTGAACATTTGCAATGTGTTTATGATTATTATCAGTTTATTTTTGTGTGTTTTCCAGAGATGGGGTGATTTTTGAATTTTCATAACCCCCTTTTTTTTTTTGTTATTTCACTCTACCTAGGGTACTTGCATTCCAGTAGGTCTGAACACAATATACTGCAATTCACATGTAAAGTATTTCATTATATTGAGAATATTCTGCTTCTCTAGTATATTCTGCCCCCACAAGTTAGGCGATATATATGGGCCTCCCTATTACGGTCTGCTTCCACAGGATAGGGAATATATATTGCCTTTCTATTACGGTCTGCCTTCACAGGATAGGGGATATATATACAGTATCGCCTCTCTATTACGGTCTGCCTTCACAGGATATAGGATATATACTGCCTCTCTTAGTCTGCCTCCACAGGATAGGTTATATATATACACTGCCTCTCTTTTAGGGCCTGCCTCCACGGGATAGGGGATATATAATGCCTCTCTATTAAGGTCTGCCTTCACAGGATATAGGATATATATTGCCTCATTACAGTCTACCTCCACAGGATAGGGGATATATGCCGCCTCTCTATTACAGTCTGCCTCCATAGGATAGGGGATATATGCCGCCTCTCTATTACAGTCTGCCTCCATAGGATAAGGGATATATGCCGCCTCTCTATTACAGTCTGCCTCCATAGGATAAGGAATAGCAATCTTATCCCTTAGGGTTCACTAGAACTGGGGACTAGTTTTATTTACTGAATAATGGGCTAGCCTGCCTTAGTGTTCATGCAGCATCACTGCTCTTTCTGTAAAGACGTCTTCCAGCCATGCACAGTTTTTTCACATGAATAAATAAATACAACACTAGGAATTAATAGGTTTCATTTTATTTATTTATCTCCAATTCCGTCACATCCAGTAGTCGGCCTGAGTTTTGTATCAAAATCTGGGAGCTAAAGAGCAACGTGCATAGAAGAGAAGATAATGGAAACCTATAGAAATCAGCTGAACAAGGAATAACAAGAATTTTAACACGTAAAAGCCTATTAAAACTGCAAAAATAAAATCTTTATATAGTGCAAACAAGCTGTGACCAGCCGCATTGTACGTCTGTATGTCCATCCAGGACCTCCTGTGCTTCAAGTAAATTGGAATGTATAGGGATCAAGGATCGGTTTCCTCGAAAAACACGGGGTCTGGATCCTGGAATATGACTACAGTCTTTCCAGGCTTGTTCCCACAAGTGAAATGATGTTCAGTTTAAAGATACTACATCAATGGATGAGCCATGAATATGTCAATCTGCCCCAAGTCTTAGGTCACCATACACATTACTTGGCTGCTGGGGCAGGTAATTTATTGTTTGAGTTGTATTGATAGGCATCTGGAGTGACACCGCCCATGCAGCCTCTAAACTTGACTCATCTTCAGTAAAATCTGACTTTTCTCTGCTCATTTTTACATGAATTTGGATGAGTTTTTTTATTATATATGTAGACAGCCGAGATTTTACATTAAAACAAAATTCTAGAATTATATTCCATTCCCCTACCTCAATGGGAGAAAAGTCTAGGACAGGGTCCCTTATACGTATTTAGGATTAAAAAGCTTAAAAGGGAACCTGTCATCAAGCTTTCACCATTAAACCTAATAACAGTTCCCCATAGAAATCTTTATACTGTGCCTCAATTTTTTTTTTTGTGTATTAAAATCCATAAATCAGTACTAGCTAAAATCACTTAAAAAAAATTGTTGCTGGCACCTTGGTAAGTTACAGGGGTGTGTCTTCTCTTCAGCAGAATGATTCCCTTATCTCCCTAAGGAATTCTCTTCAGCGAGTCACACACAGCCAAGTCCATTCTCTCTCGACTACCTCATTTATGAGGGAGGGGGGATGAGGGAGCTGTGCTGTATCACATGGTGACTTGGCTGAAGAGAAGACACACCACATGGCTTGCCGAAACTTTTTTTCTAAAATGATTTTTATCTAAATCTGAGCTATGGGGTTTTTTTTTACAAAGCAGACTGCTGCAGGAACCTGTCACTAGGTTTAATGGTGAAAACCAGATGACAGGTTCCCTTTGAAATAAAACTTTTACAAATGTAAGATTCCCCACACCCAAGCACCAGATATACATGTAACCCACGTCCTGGACCACCCACCACCACATATACATGTAACCCACCTCCTATACTCCCCATCACCACATGTACATGTAACCCACCCCCTATACTCCCCATCACCACATGTACATGTAACCCACCTCCTATACTCCCCATCACCACATGTATATGTAACCCATCTCCTATACTCCCCATCACCACATATACATGTAACCCACCTCCTATACTCCCCATCACCACATGTATATGTAACCCATCTCCTGGACCACCCACCACCACATATACACATCACATATCCCCTGTACAGTAGTCTGTGGGGGGAGAGAGAAGGAGATGTTAAAATAATGAACTAAAAATCCCTGACCTATCATTGTCTGTGTATTGTAGACCCATAGCCGGCCATATTGCCTCCTCTCAGGTCTTCTGTAGGAAGCCATGATGGAAACCCTTTGTGGGCCTCCATAGAAGATTTTTGGGACACTGGATTGTTCTCGTACAGATGTGTCCTCCTCTACCTTGTTCTGGATCTATGTGTTGTGATCAGCAGCTTATGTGTTTGATAGTATTAGACTCTGGAAAGATTTAGGAGGACACAACTGTACTTCACATGGATATTGATTTTGAGGATATTTAAGGAATTGCTATGTAAGCCGTTTCCCTACGGGGGAATAGAGAGGTTCATCAAAGGCAATGTACAATGCAAAACACTTTGTCTACATAAACGTAGTAACATCAAATCCAAGCAACTGGTAACAGATAACAGATAAACCTTTGGTTGTACGGTGCATGACCCCATTACAGACATAACCGGTCCCTATAGGGGAGAGGTCCGTGTAAGGGCATGTGACGCCTCAGTCCTCCTTCTTCTTGTCCTCGGGCTTCTTCCTATATTTCACGATGGTGATCACGACCCAGCAGTTCAGGATTAACATTACAATGAACCTCACCAGAACTGAAAGGAGAAATGGATCATTTTATTACAGAAAGTGGTTGTGTTACAAGATAAACAAATGACTTGAACTCTACAGAGGGGTGAACCAGCCATGAGGTGAGTTGAGCCTCTTGCCTCAGGCGGCACCACCTGCAGCAAGATGTGGGGCGGCATAAGGAGCAGAATCACCTGCTACAAAGCAGGACCTGACACTTAAAAATAGAGTCTCATCACACTTGAGGTCAGTATGGGCGCGAGACACTGCGTAGAGAACCCACTTCCTAAAAAAATTCTCCTGAGATATAACTACTGGATGGGACAGAGGGGGAGGCGCTCTATAGCTCGCCTCAGGCAACTGAAAGTTTAGGCTCACCCCTCGCTCTACACCTCGGATTTAAAGCCTCTTTTTCAGAAAAGATGTATGGAAAGTTCACTGAAGGCTCCAAGATCACAAAAATTCCCTTAAAGGGGCTGTCCACTTTTAGCAACTAACTGATATTCTTAGTGTATGAAAAAGTTACACCATTTACCCATATACTTTTTGTATCAATTCCTCACAGTTTTCTAGATCTCTGCTTGCTGTCCTGCTATAGAAAGCTTCTATGTTTACTTCCAGTGGACGGAAATATGACCATGGTCATGTGATGTCACACAGGTGCATTATCACGTGGCTCTTATTACGCCCTGTGATACTGATGGCTCGTGCACCTGTGTGGTCACAGAGGACATCGCCTTGAATCTCCGTCTGGTGGTGTGCCAAACCAATAAAATTTTTGGGATACAAGGAGGTTGTATGAAAATCCCATAAATTCATATGTAGTAACCCAGAATATTTAGTGACTCTCCGCTCCTGTGACTTACCTGCAATGTCTCCCGTGGTCATCCATGTTGTAAATATCCTCGCTGAAAGTAAAGAAAAAAACTTTTAGAAGATTTCCACTGGATTCATGTCATTTGGCCTCCTCTGGGCACCGCTGCATTGGTGGAGATGGTGTAAAATGTTTCATAAAAATGTGATTAAATATATCCCATCATTTCGCTAATGTAGTATTTGTGCAACTCCTTCACCTAGATGTCTGTGCTGCTGCTGCCTGCACCTCTATGCTCTACATCCGTCTATAAAAAGGAAGACTGCATAATCATACTCTTGTGTGTGTTTTGTTGGTAGCAGCAGGACTGTGAAAAATAATTGTAGTTGTACTTGGAGCATTGAGGAGTCTCCTCACACTGCTGTGCTCTTGGTATTTGACTGTTTCACCACCCTGCCCTCTGCTATGGTATATGATATTTATATACAGAAAAACAGTGCAGCATTTCCATATAGAGAGCCAAGAGCACAGCAGTGTGAGGACACGCCCCCTGTGCACTTCGAGAAGCTACAATCCTGAAACCTCACACCCACCATGTATTACTGGATGTACCTGCTCCATATATGTCTGCAACTAGTGGCAGATTGTAAACAAAAAAAATACAAAAAAAATAAAATCAAAGAAAATTGCTACCTGAAAATATAACAAATTTTTAATAACCAAGGGGAAAAAAAACTATTAAATACATTTTTTTCAGAAGGTTTCCAACACTCATAAAATCATTATTTTCCAAGTGATTCCAGGTATTTACTAAACTTCAAAGGAAATCCACCATCAAAATCCATAATGATAATCCAGGGACATTAATCATAGATCCAGACACCGCGACTGTGGTAATCTTTGTTATCCATGGACCCATTCCTTCTAAAATAAACTTTTATAATTATGCTAATGAGCCAGAAGGGTTTGGAGGTGTTACCATAGCTCCTCCATGCTGTAGTTTCCAAAACTGTTACACTCCCCTCCCCTCTGCCTGATCTAATCTCACACTTTGGGGAAGGAAATACTTCTGCGCAGTGTAACAGTCTGTGAAGCTATAGCACAGATGGGCTCTTACTCATTAGCATAATTATAAAAGTTGGATTTTAGAAGGAAGGAGGCCACGGATAACAAATATAAAAAGATTACCGCAGTCACGGTGCCTGGATCTGGTTTATCATGCAGAATTTTGATGGTAGATTTCCTTTGATGGCCTGGGAGCGCAATGTTATAAACATATCATCAGAATCTACCTTATAATGAATGGTACTTACTAACACAGGTGTACGTGGCCATGGCCCATGTCAGTGCACTGGCCTGGCCCGAGTCCTGTGTGCGCCAGAGATGCTGCAGCTGGAGGAACTTGCTGGATGCACTTATCAAAGTACATAAATTCTGCGAGAAGAGATAAGATACAGCAGTCAGAGGAACTAGTCACAAGTATATAAGGTATCCTATGCCATAAGTGTATATACTGCTACTATATAGATACAGAAATCCCATTTGATTTCATCTGGTGTTGTAGCTGTTCCCTCCTGGGCTGTGCTTCCCTATACTCTGTATTGGAATGAATAGTGTAGTTATGGCTGACATCCAAACATTACGTTAGAATGGATTTCACCTTGTACTAATCCATCTTAACATATATATTTGCATATGTTGTTAGTAGCAACAGGAGTGTGAAAAAACTGTATTTATATTCCAGGATTGTAGCTTGACTTGAAGCACTGGAGGGATGTCCTCACACTGCTTATGTTATTTGAGCTCTGCATGCAAACGGATTCCCAGCCCCTCACATAATATCTAAACAGAAGCAATGAGGAGAGGTTGTGCTGTGAAGAGGTCTCACACACCAGTGCAACAAGTCCAAGGCTACAATCCTGGAATGCATTTTTTCACAGTCCAGCTGCTAAGAACAACTCACACAAACAAAGATTTGTCCTTAGTTGGATTAGTACAAGGTGAAATACATTCTAAACACATATCTTTGTGTGTGTTAGTAGCTGCAAGTCCCATAGGCAGGACCAGTATTTATGTGACACTTATGGCATATGATGTATTGGGGGTAGTCCGATAAGAGATGATACTCACCAGGGCCACGTCTATGATCCATTTCTTCAGCACCAAAATGTTCCAGAGACCAAAAAACCTAATGTGCAAGTTAAGATTTCCAAACAATCCCTTAATGAGACGCGGGGCCCCTGCCCTGATGTATCATATGGCCACATTCACACGCTCAGGATTTAGGCTCAGATAAAGGATACATCCCGGAGTAGGACAAGGCGCTCCGCATACTGCCGCTGTAATACAGGATGAAGAGTACAAGCACAGCGTCTGCAACACACAAGAGGATGATGGGAGTTATACTTCTACCAGGACTGGTCTCCAGGACTTCCCATCCCATCAGGAGGATCTTACAGTCCTGCCCTAATCCACCATTTATGAAGTAATGTCCAGCAGAGCCCCCCCCCCTTTATAAAGTAATGTCCAGCAGAGCCCCCCCCCCTTTATAAAGTAATGTCCAGCAGAGCCCCCCCCTTTATAAAGTAATGTCCAGCAGAGCCCCCCCCTTTATAAAGTAATGTCCTGCAGAGCCCCCCCCTTTATAAAGTAATGTCCTGCAGAGCCCCCCCTTTATAAAGTAATGTCCAGCAGAGCCCCCCCCCTTTATAAAGTAATGTCCAGCAGAGCCCCCCCCCTTTATAAAGTAATGTCCAGCAGAGCCCCCCCCCTTTATAAAGTAATGTCCAGCAGAGCCCCCCCCTTTATAAAGTAATGTCCAGCAGAGCCCCCCCCTTTATAAAGTAATGTCCAGCAGAGCCCCCCCCTTTATAAAGTAATGTCCAGCAGAGCCCCCCCTTATAAAGTAATGTCCAGCAGAGCCCCCCCTTTATAAAGAAATGTCCAGCGGAGCCCCCCCCCCCTATAAAGTAATGTCCAGCGGAGCCCCCCCCTTTATAAAGTAATGTCCAGCGGAGCCCCCCCTTTATAAAGTAATGTCCAGCGGAGCCCCCCCTTTATAAAGTAATGTCCAGAGGAGCCCCCCCCCCTTTTAATAAAGTAATGCTGCACCGTACCGCTCCCGTAGGGAGCGCCGTGCACCCATTGCCGTCTATGGGGGACGTATGTCGGCCGTATAGACGTCCCCCACACGGTAGTGTGAATGTAGCCTTACTCATAGATCCAGGAACTAGGACTGTGGTAATCTCCTTATATTTGTTATCCATGACCTCCTTCCTTCTAAAAACAACTTTTAAAATTATGCTTATGAGCAAGAAGGATTTGGGGGTGTTACCAGTGCCCCTCTGTGCTGCAGCTTCACAGGCTGTTACAAGAGTGCAAGGAGCACTTCCCTCTTCCTCTGTGTGAGATTACAGCAGGCAGAAGGAGACCACGTAAAAGCCTCTGAAGCTCCAGCAAAACAAACAGGGGCACGGGACGGAGGGACCCTGGGAGTGCCGGATGAGGTAAGTATTTATTTTTTTATGCCCGTCCCCGGCCACTCTTGATCAACCCCTTCCCAGAACGGATACTTTGCTGTTGATGGATCCATCCAGTCATCCGTTTAATCTACAATCTGTTATTTTCAAAATATGGAAACTGCTAAATGTAAGGTGTGAACTGTCTCTAAGACTGCAGTACCGCTTTTGTCCACTACACAGTGTTCAAAACTAGATTCAGTGCACATCGTTGGAGGAGAGTCTACCACCAAGCACTGGATGAGACCCCTTGGTATCTGATTTTGCTTATCTTACCTAGCGATAACACAGATCCTGTTCAAGATATCAAAGTGATGGTATGGAAACATCCTTTAAGGGAATATTCCACCTCGACCAACTATTATAATCTGCTGGCAGCGAGTTGTAGAGAAATACGCTGGGATTTCAAACATGCCATTATTATTTCTATCCGTTATGCCATGTCAAAGAATTTCCCAGTTTAATCCGTATGCTAATGAGGCAGTTGGTGGAACTAATATTCCTGCCTGGACCATTACCCTATCTGTCAAGTAAGCAGGAGATCTCTTGTGAGAAGTATGAGGAGACATTGGAAGTAGAGAGGAGTGGCCCAGGCAGGAATAGCCTGAGGACACGCCCCATATTCAGCTGCCTCATTAGCATACAGATCAAAGTGGGAAAATCCTGGAAATATTGGGCATAATGGACAGAAATAATAAAGGTACGGGGGAAATTATAGACCAATTCTCTACAAGGTGCCAGCAGCTGATTATAACATTCGGTGGAGGAAGTGGAGATTCCCTTTAAGAAAATTCCACAGATATATACAGCAACATAGGCATCAAAATGACATATAAGTAGGTATAGTTGGACCTGGTGATCCGTTGTTAGAAGACCATATATATGGTCAGATATCATCAATACAGAGAGTCCAGGGTCCTGATCCGAGGTTGACAAATTAGGAAATCATTCCGAGTTTTTTTTGGGATTTCCCTTACCTTGAGCTATCAGGATCGGATACTCGAGATACGTTTCCATGGGATAGTCATAATACATCTGGTACCTCAGGAATACGAGAAACCTGGAAAGAGATGTGAGACATGTAAGTAGGGTCTGAAAATTTCTAAAATCTCATTAACGCTGTAATGTCTGTGGAGCAGACCGTGAGAATATAGCATTGAAAAATGATCCTATAAGGAAGGGGGAGCGGGATATGCATATTATATGGTATTAGAAGTCCGGTCTGGAGAAGGAAGAGGTGGAGGTTTGAGGTATTGTATAGTTTATGCAACAGAAAATTGCATATATAGCAATTCCCTAACATGGCAGATAAACGCATGAATTCTGGTAATAGGTGGATATTCAGGAATCTCCTCTATTAGACAGATAGACATCCTCAGGAAGCGCCCCAGGGTACATACTTACATACACGTGTCCAGTTCTGCCATAGTTCTCCCTGTTTATTAGTTTTGGAGGAATTTGGTGCTTGCCCCTGGGTGACGTGTATAACGCGAAGTTACCTGTATCAGCTGGAAGCCAAATACACACACCCGAAACTTACACAGGACCTTTACTACCCGATATGAAGGTTATACAGGGATATATTTCCAGGATGAATAACAGAGGGACATCACAACACAGAGTGATAGGAGGGCTCCGAAATGGCGGAAATTAAGCAGATTAGATGGTTAGTAAGCTACGTTCACAGCGATGAGTGTGTGGGAACCTGTTTAAAGGGTTAATAAGTAGACGGATTAAAGTGTTGGGAGTCATGGAGGGTTAATGGGTACGGAGTAATAGCAGTAATAGTTACGGTAATACCCGAAGCAGGTCTGAGTTCACATCTTACCCGGTCACCTCCAGTAGGACACTGTTCAGACTCAGTCCCTCAGCAGACTTGGCCGCCATCACTGACAGGATCTGAGGGAACTTCAGCACCATGCACACCACCAGCGTGCTCCAGTTAGCAAACACCAGCAGCTCTGTCTGCAGCTCCATGTTGTTCCCTCAGTTGTGATGAGGTGAAGTTTTGAACTGTGTCACTGGGGAAGATCTCATTTCCTCTTCCTCCATGTCACTGAGGGGAGGGAAATGGCGGCTCCTCCCTAATATAACAATGAGGATGAGGAGGATGAGAAGCTGCTGCAGGGGAAGACATGAGGAGAACTTTAACAGGATGGATGATATTATTACACGGTCAGGGGGCAAAAGTTGTGTCCCACTCAGCACAGCAGTGTAAATTACATATATGAAGCTACACTACTTGTTTTAATCCCCTTAGTGGACCACCACAGATAGGACTGTCTGCAGATAGGACACTATGTACAATCTGCTCAGCTCCTCCTGCTCTATAACATGCTGCCTGCAGATAGGAGACTATTTACAATCTGCTCAGCTCCTCCTGCTCTATAACATGCTACCAGCAGATAGGACACTTTTTACAATCTGCTCAGCTCCTCCTGCTGTATAACATGCTGTCTGCAGATAGGAGACTATTTACAATCTGCTCAGCTCCTCCTGCTCTCTAACATGCTGCCTGCAGATAGGACACTATGTACAATCTGCACAGCTCCTCCTGCTGTATTACATGCTGCCTGAAGATAGGACAGTATTTACAATCTGCTCAGCTCCTCCTTGTATATAACATGCTGTCTGCAGATAGGACACTATATACAATATGCTCAGCTCCTCCTGCTCTATAACATGCTGCCTGCAGATAGGAGACTATTTACAATCTGCTCAGCTCCTCCTGCTCTATAACATGCTACCTGCAGATAGGACACTTTTTACAATCTGCTCAGCTCCTCCTGCTGTATAACATGCTGTCTGCAGATAGGAGGCTATTTACAATCTGCTCAGCTCCTCCTGCTCTCTAACACTGCCTGCAGATAGGACAATATGTACAATCTGCACAGCTCCTCCTGCTGTATTACATGCTGCCTGAAGATAGGACAGTATTTACAATCTGCTCAGCTCCTCCTTGTATATAACATTCTGTCTGCAGATAGGACACTATATACAATATGCTCAGCTCCTCCTGCTCTATAACATGCTGCCTGCAGATAGGACACTGTTTACAATCTGCTCAGCTCCTCCTGCTGTATAACATGCTGCCTACAGATAGGAGACTATATACAATCTGCTCAGCTCCTCCTGCTCTATAACATGCTGCCTGAAGATAGGGCACTATTTACAATCTGCTCAGCTCCTCCTGCTCTCTAACATGCTGCCTGCAGATAGGACAACATGTACAATCTGCTCAGCTCCTCCTGCTGTATTACATGCTGCCTGAAGATAGAACAGTATTTACAATCTGCTCAGTTCCTCCTTGTATATAACATGCTGTCTGCAGATAGGACACTATATACAATATGCTCAGCTCCTCCTGCTCTATAACATGCTGCCTGAAGATAGGACACTATTTACAATCTGTTCAGCTCCTCCTGCTCTATAACATGCTACCTGCAGATAGGACATATTAACATTCTGCTCAGCCCCTCCTGCTCTATAACAGGCTGCCTGTAGATAGGACACTATGTACAATCTGCTTCACTCATCCTGCTCTATAACGTGCTACCTGCAGATAGGACACTATGTACAATCTTCTCAGCTCCTCTAGCTCTATAACATGCTGTTTGCAGATAGGTCACTGTGTACAACCCCCTCGGCTCCCCCTGCTCTATAACATGCTACATGCAGATAGGACACTATTTACAATCTGCTCAGCTCCTCCTGCTCTATAACATGTTGCCTGCAGATAGGACACTATTTACTATCTGCTCAGCTCCTCCTGTTCTATAACATGCTGCCTGCAGATAGGACATACTTACAATATGCTCAGCTCCTCCTGCTCTATAACATGGTACCTGCAGATAGGACATATTTACAATCTGCTCAGCTCCTCCTGATATATAACTTGCTGCATGCAGATAGGACAATATTTACAATCTGCTCAGCTCCTCCTGCTCTATAACCTGCTGTCTGCAGATAGGACACTATGTACAATCTGCTCAGCTCCTCCTGCTCTATGATGTGCTACCCGCAGATAGGACACTATGTACAATCTTCTCAGCTCCTCTAGCTCTATAACATGCTGTTTGCAGATAGGACACTGTGTACAATCCCCTCAGCTCCCCCTGCTCTATAACATGCTACATGCAGATAGGACACTATTTACAATCTGCTCAGCTCCTTCTGCTCCATAACTTGCTGCCTGCAGATAGGACACTATTTACAATCTACTCAGCTCCTTCTGCTCTATAACATGCTGCCTGCAGATAGGACACTATTTACAATCTGCTCAGCTCCTCCTGCTCTATAACATGCGACGTGCAGATAGGACATATTAACAATCTGCTCAGCTCCTCCTGATATATAACTTGCTGCATGCAGATAGGACACTATTTACAATCTGCTCAGCTCCTTCTGCTCTATAACATGCTGCCTGCAGATAAGACACTATGTACAATTTGCTCTGCTCCTCCTGCTCCATAACATGCTGCCTGCTCATAGATGAGCTGCAATATCAGACACAATCTTTAGAGAGGTGCAGAGTGGTTTCTACATTTGTTGTATCATGTACATTCCTTAAATTATTATTATTATTATTATTATGGTCACTAAACCCTATAGCATAAAATAACACATCACATCTTGCTTGGAATTTGCTGTTGTTCTCTCTGTTTTCTTATCTTGCAAAAGAACATTCAGTCTTTACTCATAGAACAAGAATCAGAAAGCGGAAAACTCCTCTGTAGAAGCTGCATCCTGAAACACAACAATCCAAGCGGAGAATGACCCCTGCACAGAGTCTCTAACCCTCCCCCGGTGTTCAGTAACAGTGATAGGTAATGATTGTTTACCTGTAAGTGGAAAATCAAAGAACAAATTAAAAAGTTTTTAAAATCAGGTCAGAAGCGAGAATCTAAAGCCAACCTGAAATCCTACTGTGCGGTTTGGGGGCTGCTATAGCTTGACCTCGGGGGATCATGTACATACAACCCATAAAAACACATCAGAGAAAACAAAGAATGTTTCACAATTTTTGTTTTTATTGGTCAATAATTTTACAACTTGGAATGAACAGTAGACAAACTGCGCCCTGAGCAGGTTCTTCTGAACCAAAGTAACCGTAAAATGCTGAGAGATCTCACCACGTCCAATGATGTGCAGGGTCATCTACAGGGGGGTAACAAGTAATCAGGGCAAGTGATGATGTCCCAGAGCTAATAATAGGGTCAGAGATGGAGGGAAATAAAATACAAGACGTGCAGATAGATAGAAAAACATTGCACTAGTTCTATATATATTCAGTCGGTCCCCGACTTAAGGACCCCCGACTTACAGACAACCCCTAGTTACAGACGGACCTCTCTGCTCACTGTGACATCTGGTGAAGCTCTCTGGATGTTACTATAGTCCCAGACTGCAATGATCAGCTGTAAGGTGTCTGTAATGAAGCTTTATTGATAATCCTTGGTCCAAATACAGCAATCCAATTGTCACAGGCAATTTTTTTTTTGCCTGGAGCTACAATTATACAGTTCTGAATTACATACAAATTTATATACCATATACCACCAGGATGAAAAACTATGCAAATGAGCATATATGTTAATTGAGTTTGGAGCCTCTCAGGCTCATTTGCATACAGCCTTTCATCCTGGTGGTACAGTCATGGCCATAAGTTTTGAGAATGACACAATTATTATATTGTCACATGATCTGTTGCCCTCTGGTTTGTCAGATGTTTTTATCACATACAGAAATACAAGTGCAATCATATTATGAGTAACAAAAGCTTTTATATACAGTGAGAATGAGTTACTGCAGCAAGTCAGTATTTGTAGTGTGGCCTCTTCTTCTTCAGGACCTCTGCAATTCTCCCTGGCAGCTCTCAATCACCTTCTGGACCAAATCCTGGCTGATAGCCGTCCATTCCTGCACAATCACTGCTGCATTTTGTCACAATTTGTTGGTTTTTGTTTGTCCAGCCGTCTCTTGATGATTGACCACAAGTTCTCAATGGGATTAAGATCTGGGGAGTTTCCAGGCCATGGACCCAAAATCTCTGCACTTTTTTGCTTGATTTTATTAAAGCGATCGCCTATGATATCCTGTTACTATTTAGAGTTAGAGCTGGTTTATTTCCTTATCTTTTTTGATCAAACATTTTTTTAAAAAACATTTTTCCATCTTTTGAGACATAGGGGCACATTTACTCATCCACCTGGAGGAGTTCACAGAAAGTGCATTGTCCGTGTATAATGCACTGTGCCGCGATTCACTAAGATCGTGCGCCCGATATCGTGCATGTGTCGCTTCCCCGCTCAGGTCCGCCGGAGTTCACCTTCTTCTTCCCAGTACATGTAAGTGCATTGTCTTCCGACACAATTTGAAAGTTAAATCCTGCGCTCAGTCCGAATCAGCCTCCCCCCCCCCCATTTCTGTCGCATGAAAGGCAGCGCAGCTGCGCGAAAATCTGTTCGCGTGCGACACAATCCCCTGCTTAATACATTTCACAGCCGTGCAATCCCCCAATCCGTGCGGCCACAGATCCTTAGTAAATAAGCCCCATAGTAGACACAAGATAGAAAACACATTCCAAAGTACATAAAATAGACATAACTTCCCTCCCCCCAACTGTGAGAGCTGGTTTATTTTATTTTATTGTTAGTTTTAGGTGGTTGTACTGGTGCCGACACAAAATTTTTTCTTTACTATTTTTTTTATATCAGTTCGAGGGAAAGGCCGGTGATTTGAACCTTCAGTTTTTTTAATTTATTTATTTTTTTAACTTGTGTTAGCTCCCACCATACTACTGTGATGCATTAAATGAAGAATTTGCTATAGATGTGTAAAAGTATGCCACTGGCACACTGTTACAGATCTTCAGCAATGACAGGATAGGGCCTAACGTGCGGATTGGTGGCGGTCTCAGTGATGAGGCCCCCACAGATCACAAGAACGGGGTGTCCCATGGGGTCCAAGGTATCTCCATTGGAAGCCTTGTTGCCCCCGGAGATAAATGGAGCAGACCGTCGCATATGTTGGCAATGTCAGCTCCATAGAGATGAATGGAGCGGAACGGACATGCACGGCTGCCTGCTGCATTCATCTTCAGGAGCGACGAGGGTTCCGACGGAGGTACCTCAGACCCCCATCACTGAGACCCCCACCGATCAGCACATTAGGCCCCTATCCTTTGGATAGGGCCTAACTTATTTAATGGGAAAACCCCTTTCAGTTATGGTGTTATAGCATTGTACTTCACATGCCATCACATAAACAAGTTACCAAGTTACTTGAAGAAACCTAATTTAGAGAATGGGAATGAAATAACAAAAAAAAACGTAACAAAAAGTTTTAAACTCAAGAACGCGGATGCTTCAGTATCACCAAATTAATTAAGGTGCTTAAAAGTCTTGGATGAAAAGCCATGAGCAGCATTTGATACTGGATCTGCTTTTAATGGAAACTGAAGGAATAAAAAGGTTTAGGCAAAATGAAGATTGAAAAACTAAAAAATGCAAACATGGATTCTAAAAAAAAAAATCATATTTTAGAGATGAGAGAATAATTTCCAACAAATCTGTAACGTACGATAATAACAAAAGTCTTAGGGATCCGCTAAAATGTCTATCAATTTTACTGATTTCCCTTAGTGTCTGTTAATCTGTTATTCTATAAAATTAAATCTGTGTTTTAGAGGATTTGAGGGATTAAATACCAATATCCAAGACTATTGAAGCAACATCAGTTTGGACCTATACGATTCTGACCCAAATCTTATGAAAAAAATCAGCGAATCTCTAATATATTCCCTTTTAAGAAAATATCCTGTAAAAACTGTAGATCCCCATTGTAATTATTCATTAAGGAAAATGAAAATGTTGTATGTAGTTATGTAAGGGAACTCCATAGCTTCAATTGAAGTGGGGCCTTGTTGGAACATCTTAAACCAACTATGATAGCAGGACCCTTTTAAGGTCCCTGATTCAATCCTTATGCTCTTGTTTCCCAATCGTATAGGACCTATAAAGTGGGAATCCCTTTATAGGTAATCACATTAAAGAGGTTGGCCAGTTTTCAACGAATGCTCCTTTGAGAGCATAAACCTTTCCTCTTGATGATCAGGAGGAGTCAAAATCTCCTGCGGCAGCTCCTCCTATTCATCAGAGCTCAGACATGTAAACAAAGAAGCACGGAGAGTTTGCAAAGAACACACAGGACTGTTGAATCACTTGATAAACATTCAGGAGTTATTATTAAGGCAGTAAAGGCACATGGTCAAGGTATATAAAAGAGTGGCCAACCCCTTTAAGGATGAGTCCAACTTAGCTGGGACCCCTTTTTTCTCCCGGTACATTTAATACTCATTGTAATTACTAGAAAACCCATGTGACTTAATCTAAATAGTCTATCATGCAAACACAGAGTCATCATTTTTTGGTTTATTCATAACCCTGAGGTAACCTTTTGAGCTGCTTATTGAGTCCTCAGATCTTCCAGAATTACATTTGCATTGTATGGCTCAACAAATTTTTAAAAAATAAATACATTTGTAAACTTGTTCTTCATTCCATGAAAAAAATTGTAAAAAATATTTTTCCAACAACGGATAGTCTCTTGAGTCCACTGGGCTGGCCGGGTATGTTGGTGGTTAGCAGGGTTGAAGTTCGGTTCCTAGTTTCTTCTTTTGGTTTCCGCTGGTTAGAAGGAAATCCATATATACCAGCGTTTTACCCAGATCCGTGTTTATCCTGCTTCCAATATTTTGGTTGGTGGTATTGGGGACTTGGTCAGAAAAAACTGGAACCTTGTCCGGTAACTGCTCTACTTCTTTCTTATTCCCCTGAAATAGATGAGATGTACAAGTGAATATGTGATACTGTTCTCTTTATTATATTGTTTTCTTCATCTTCTTATGGTTATTTTTGGTGTACATTATATATTCTATAAATCTATAGCTTACACACAGGGACAGATTTATGTTGGTGGGGGCCCCTGGGTGCAAAATGTGGTGGAGGCCCCACTGAATGTGGCATACTACAAAATAGCAACTAAATCTATATACAGCCTCCCCCCCAGTAATAAATCTATATATACAGCCTCCCCCCAGTAATAAATCTATATATACAGCCTCCCCCGAGTACATCTATATATACACAACCTCCTCCGAATACATCTATATATACAGCCTCCCCCGAGTACATCTATATATACACAACCTCCTCCGAATACATCTATATATACAGCCTCCTACCCCCCAGTAATACATCTATATATACACAGCCTCCTCTCCCCAGTAATACAATTATATATACAGCCTCCTACCCCCCTAGTAATAAATCTATATACACATCCTTCTCTCCCCAGTAATACATCTATATATACAGCCTCCTACCCCCCCAGTAATACATCTATATATACACAACCTCCCCCGAATACATCTATATATACAGACTCCTACCCCCCCAGTAATACATCTATATATACATAGCCTCCTCTCCCCAGTAATACAACTATACATACAGCCTCCTACCTCCCTAGTAATAAATCTATATATACACATCCTTCTCTCCCCAGTAATACATCTATATATACAGCCTCCTATCCCCCAGTAATACAACTATATTTAGATGCCCCCTCAGTAATACATCTATTTATACAGCCCCCCAGTAATTCATCTATATAAACAGCCTACCCCCAGTAATACAGCTATATATACAGTCTCCATCTCCCCAGTAATACATCTAAATATACACAGCCTCCTCTCCCCAGTGATACATCTATATATACAGCCTCCTACCCCCCCCAGTAATACATCTATATATGCAGCCTCCTACCCACCAGTAATACAACTATATACAGATTCCTCCCCCCAGTAATACATCAATATATACAGCCCCACCCCAGTAATTCATCTATAAAAACAGCCTCCTCACCCCAGTAATATATCTATATATGCAGCCTCCTACCCCCCGGTAATTCATCTATATAAACAGCTTCCTCCTCCCAGTAATACATCTATAAACATATTCCTCCCCCTAGTATACATCTATATATATACAGCCTCCTCCCATCCATAATACATATAAATATATATACACAGTACATCCCCACAAAAATAATAACATTGTACTCACCTTCCCTTCGTTCTTATAACCGGACTGTAGCCGGGACACTTGGTGGGGGCCCCAGAATGTGTGCCCCAGCAACCCACCCCATAATCTGGCCCTGCATATACATAGCAGGAAATTAATTAAGGCTATCAAGTGCACTTGAGGTGTAGTACACTTGGGTGCAGATGTGTTGTCTATGTAAGGCAGCCACAAAAACAGCCATATTATAATCTACTAATCCTGACACCAGGCTGTGCTCCCCCAAACTTATCTATTGATATATACAGTATAATATTTGCCATCAAGTGCCAATCCTTTTTAATATGGGGGTCAATTTTTTAATGCTGGGTCTAGCCAAGGTCATCTATTAGGATATGGAGAGGTGACACAGATCTATCATATAGAGGAGGTCTCGCTGTACTGTGATGGGACCACATGACGCCGATCCCATGCAAGGGAATGTAGGATAATATAGTAAAAATGATTTTCTTACCAGCGAGTCATATTCTTTCAGGAAACTCCAGTTTTCATGCCTGTAAGAGAAGGATATTAGTGATTTTTTTGATCTTTGCTTTAAGTTCATCTACATCGACCGGAATGGGATAAAATATTTTACATTTTGGCCATGGAACTACATGTTCCAATAAAAATGTGTAGTAGTTGTGGATACTACCATCAAATCCATAATGATAAACCAGGGGACACTGTGGTGATCTTCTTATATTTGGTATCCATGGCCTCCTTCCTTCTAAAATCAACTTTTAAAATTCTGCTAATAGGCCAGAAGGGCTCTGAATGGTGTTACCAGAGCCTCTCTGTACTCTAGTTTCACAGGCTGTTACACTGTTTCACCCTCCCTGCTCTCCCAGAATTCCCTCCTCCCTCTGCCTAATGTCATTTTACTGCAGCAAATAGTGGGAGGGGGAAGTGCTCCTACACTGTTTAACAGTCTGTGAAGCTACAGCACATAGGGGCTCTGGTAACACCCTTCATTCATGGGTGTCACCAGTGGGGGGTTAGGTTTGGTACCTGAACTAGGACTCAAACAGGGTTTTAAAAGTTTTTCATCCGGACCCAAATTTTAACCGGTCAACTCATCACTAGTGAGGACTAGAGAAAATATTACAGACTAGAGTAAAAATTGGTGGAAAAACATGGCTGCTCTCTACCAAAAACTGCTCCTCTCCTGAACACGGATAGTGTCTGGTACTGCAACAAAGCTCCATTCATTTCTATACAGCTCAGTTACAATACTGGCACCATCCATGGTCAGGTGTGGCGCTGTTTTTGGACATAGGCAGCCATGTTTTTCAAGCTGTGGACCACCCCTTTAAGAAGGAATTGTAGTATCTGTATTTATACACTTGCAATGCAAACTTTATAGCTGACATTAGTCTTATCCAACTAATGGTTCTCCCGTGACTGGAGAGTAAATTGCAGGATCTGAGCGATCCTCTGGGCTCAGCGCTAACACAAGAAGCTCCATTCAGCTCTTCTCAGGGAGAGGATTCATGGACGTCACATATTTCCTGCATGAAAGGATTTTTCTCCATTAATCAGCAGACTTGGGAGAAGATTCCTTTCCAGTCCTCCCTGAGTACCATGGCGCTCCGGAAGACGCGGGCCTCATCCATTTATGTTTTACAGAACACAGGAAGGATTTATCACATTACTGCTGACAGCTAAAAACCCAAAGAAGATGCAGATACTCAACAACAAGTGCACCAGTCACAATACAGGGGAACAGTGATGTCCTCATTGTATAACTGTGCACCATGTTATAAAACGATGGAGGAGCTGAGCAGACGAATATGTACACAACCTGATTGAGCAGCATATAAGACAGCAGGAGGAGCTGAGCAGGCTGTACATAGTGTCCTATCTGCTGGTAGCATGTTATAGAGCAGGAGGAGCTGAGTACATTGTACATAGTGTCCTCTCTGCAGGCAGTATGTTATAGAGCAGGAGCAGCTGAGCAGATTGTACATAGTGTCCTATCTGCAGGCAGCATGTTATAGAGCAGGAGGAGCTGAGAAGATTAAACATAGTGTCCCTTCTGCAGGCAGCATGTTATAGAGCAGGAGGAGCTGAGCAGATTGTACATAGTGTCCTATCTGCAGGCAGCATGTTATAGAGCAGGAGGAGCTGAGCAGATTGTACATAGTGGCCTATGTGCACGCAGCATGTTATAGAGCAGGAGGACCTGAGCAGATAAAACATAGTGTCCCTTCTGCTGGCAGCATGTTATAGAGCAAGAGGAGCTGAGCAGATTGTACATAGTGTCCCATCTACAGGCAGCATGTTATAGAGCAGGAGGAGCTGAGCAGATTGTACATAGTGTCCTATCTGCAGGCAGCATGTTATAGAGCAAGAGGAGCTGAGCAGATTGTAAATAGAGTCCCATCTGCAGGCAGCATGTTGTAGAGCAGGAGGAGCTGAGAAGATTGTACATAGTGCTCACTGCCCTTGGCTCCTCTTGCTCTATAACATGCTGGCCTGTAGATAGGACACAGTGTAAATCTGCTCAGCTCCTCCTGCTCTATAACATGCTGGCCTGTAGATAGTACACAGTATACAATCTGCTCAGTTCCTCCTCCTCTATAACATGCTGCCTGCAGATAGGACACTATGTACAATCTGCTCAGCTCCTCCTGCTCTATATCCTGCTGCCTGCAGATAGGACACTATGTACAATCTGCTCCGCTCCTCCTGCTCTATAGCATGCTGCCTGCAGATAGGACACTATGTACAACGTACTAAACTCATCCTGCTCTATAACATGCTCGCAGCAGATAGGACTCTATATATAATATGCTCAGCTTCTTCTATAAACTTCTGGCTTGAGAAACTTTTATAACCACACAGCTTTCCTTGGAACAGATAGAACTTGCCAAGGACAAGAGAATGATTAAAACTGGTAAAAGTAACAGAGAACTCACCATAGTTTTTCTCCTCGTCTTTCAGCCTCTACAAACTCCCTCCAGACATGGTCCTTCCTGACCGCATCGCCCCAGATTTGCTTCTCCTTCTCTTTACCAGACAAAGACGTAATCTGTCTGGTCCCAGGTTGCGATTTACTTAAAGAGACGGAGGAGGTGGAGGTAATTTTTGTGGCAGTCCTGTCGGGCATCCTGTACCCGGCAGAGGTGGCCCTCCTGATAGAGATCTGTTTGCTGCCCATCTTCACCAGCCAGGTCCTATAGATGATCCTCAGCGCCTGCAGGACGGTGCGTGCGAGTGCGAGGCGGCGAGTCGCCAGGTGGAGAGGAGAAGTTTTTGTTGTGTTGCTGAGGATGAAGTCAATACTAGAGAGGGACACACACATTTACCGCTCTCTGTTTACTGTCTCCCTGGGAAACCGGATCCACTGCAGGGATCATGAATAGCAGAACAATGGGACTAAGCAGCCAAGACGAGCGGCGGGACCTCACAGCAATCTCCACACAACACGGCGACTAACAAATCCCCCGCATTACATATACACAAGCATTTACACTACAGACATCTTATCAGGGGCGTAACTTGAGGGGGGTGCAGAGGGTGCGGTCGCACCAGGGCCCAAGAGGTTTAGGGGGCCCTTATGGTGAGAAGACTATTACTATAAACCATACATTATAGTCGGGGGCCTGGCACAGACTTTGCCCTGGGGCCCCTCAGCTTCTAGTTACACCACTGCATCTTATAGAAACAATCTATATCTGTCAGAGATAGCAGGTTGTTGGGTGCAATGGGAACACAATCACAGGCTACCGGTGTCCCAAAGGCATAAAAACATGGGGAGTCATTTATCTTAGTCTGATGCACCTTGTTTGGTTGTATTTTAGTGACTTTTTGAGGGTATTTGCGCAAATCTTTGCGCCTTCTTCTAGCAGTTCGCAATTTGTAGCAGTGATCCTGGTTTGCGCCTAATTTGTCTTTTTATTTCCCCTTCTTCCAGATGATTGCGCCTAATAAGGTGAAAAAGTTTTTTATATGGCGACATTCATGCTACAATGTGCCCGCTGTGCTAAGGTACAAGTCGGCGCCCGGGAGAGGAGGAGGGGGTCACCCCCGCCCCTCTCCATAACGATGTATGGCGCACAGCGCCTTATTACGTGGAAGGATAGGAAATGCCCTATTTTCTCCCGTGTACGGAACGGCACCACTCCTGTACGGCGCCATGCGCCCCTTACTGTCTATGGGAGATACGGCGTATATATGTCAGCCGTATATACGTCAGCTGTATATATATATATGTCCCTCATACGGCTGTGTAAATGTAGCTTTAGACAAAGACAAAAAATAGACTCACAAAAGGTGCAAAAAAGAGCTCAGGGAAGGGGGAAATTAGATAAATGACCCCCCTGGACGCTGTATATAAGATGCGACTGATGAATGGTTCAAGCAGCAGCATTTTTATTTATTAAATTATTTTATACTGGTCCCTTATAAAAAATGGCTGGACCATTATACAAGCTCTTATACCTTTTCCACCCACCCTCATCCTCATAGACTGTAAGCTCTTGTGTCACCCCCTCATCCTCATAGACTGTAAGCTCTTGTGTCACCTCCCTCATCCTCATAGACTGTAAGCTCTTGTGTCACCCCCTCATCCTCATAGACTGTAAGCTCTTGTTTCACCCCCTCATCCTCATAGACTGTAAGCTCTTGTATCACTCCCTCATCCTCATAGACTGTAACCTCTTGTGTCACCCCTCATCCTCATAGACTTTAAGCTCTTGTGTCACCCCCTCATCCTCATAGACTGTAAGCTCTTGCGTCACCCCCTCATCCTCATAGACTGTAAGCTCTTGCGTCACCCCCTCATCCTCATAGACTGCAAGCTCTTGTGTCACCCCCTCATCCTCATAGACTGTAAGCTCTTGCGTCACCCCCTCATCCTCATAGACTGCAAGCTCTTGTGTCACCCCCTCATCCTCATAGACTGTAAGCTCTTGTGTCACCCCTCATCCTCATAGACTGTAAGCTCTTGTGTCACCCCCCTCATCCTCATAGACTGTAAGCTCTTGTGTCACCCCTCATCCTCATAGATTGTAAGCTCGTGTCACCCCCTCATCCCCATAGACTGTAGGCTCTTGTATTACCCCCTCATCCTCATAAACTGTAAGCTCTTGTGTCACCCCCTCATCCTCATAGACTGTAAGCTCTTGTGTCACCCCCTCATCCTCATAGACTGTAAGCTCTTGTGTCACCCCCTCTTCCTCATAGACTGTAAGCTCTTGTGTCACCCCCTCATCCTCATAGACTGTAAGCTCTTGTGTCACCCCTCATCCTCATAGACTGTAAGCTCTTGTGTCACCCCTCATCCTCATAGACTGTAAGCTCTTGTGTCACCCTCATCCTCATAGACTGTAAGCTCTTGTGTCACCCCTCATCCTCATAGACTGTAAGCTCTTGTGTCACCCCCTCATCCTCATAGACTGTAAGCTCTTGTGTCACCCCCTCATCCTCATAGACTGGAAGCTCTTGCGTCACCCCCTCATCCTCATAGACTGTAAGCTCTTGTGTCACCCCTCATCCTCATAGACTGTAAGCTCTTGTGTCACCCTCTCATCCTCATAGATTGTAAGCTCTTGTGTCACCCCCTCATCCGCATAGACTGTAAGCTCCTGTGTCACCCCCTCATCCTCATAGACTGTAAGCTCTTGTGTCACCCTCATCCTCATAGACTGTAAGCTCTTGTGTCACCCCTCATCCTCATAGACTGTAAGCTCTTGTGTCACCCCCTCATCCTCATAGACTGTAAGCTCTTGCGTCACCCCCTCATCCTCATAGACTGGAAGCTCTTGCGTCACCCCCTCATCCTCATAGACTGTAAGCTCTTGTGTTACCCCCTCATCCTCATAGACTGTAAGCTCTTGTATCTTCCCCTCATCCTCATAAACTGTAAGCTCTTGTGTCACCCCCTCATCCTCATAGACTGTAAGCTCTTGTGTCACCCCCTCATCCTCATAGACTGTAAGCTCTTGTGTCACCCCCTCATCCTCATAGACTGTAAGCTCTTGTGTCACCCCCTCATCCTCATAGACTGTAAGCTCTTGTGTCACCCCCTCATCCTCATAGACTGTAAGCTCTTGTGTCACCCCCTCATCCTCATAGACTGTAAGCTCTTGTGTCACCCCCTCATCCTCATGGACTGTAAGCTCTTGTGTCACCCCCTCATCCTCATAGACTGTAAGCTCTTGTGTCACCCCCTCATCCTCATAGACTGTAAGCTCTTGTGTCACCCCCTCATCCTCATAGACTGTAAGCTCTTGTGTCACCCCCTCATCCTCATAGACTGTAAGCTCTTGTGGCACCCCCTCATCCTCATAGACTGTAAGCTTTTGTGTCCCCTCTCATCCTCATGGACTGTAAGCTCTTGTGTCCCCTCTCATCATCATAGACTGTAAGCTCTTGTGTCACCCTCTCATCATCATAGACTGTAAGCTCTTGTGTCACCCCCTCATCCTCATAGACTGTAAGCTCTTGTGTCACCCTCTCATCCTCATAGACTGTAAGCTCTTGTGTCACCCTCTCATCCTCATAGACTGTAAGCTCTTGTGTCACCCCCTCATCCTCATAGACTGTAAGCTCTTGTGTCACCCCCTCATCCTCATAGACTGTAAGCTCTTGTGTCACCCCCTCATCCTCATAGACTGCAAGCTCTTGTGGCACCCCCTCATCCTCATAGACTGTAAGCTTTTGTGTCCCCTCTCATCCTCATGGACTGTAAGCTCTTGTGTCCCCTCTCATCATCATAGACTGTAAGCTCTTGTGTCCCCTCTCATCATCATAGACTGTAAGCTCTTGTGTCACCCCCTCATCCTCATAGACTGTAAGCTCTTGTGTCACCCTCTCATCCTCATAGACTGTAAGCTCTTGTGTCACCCTCTCATCCTCATAGACTGTAAGCTCTTGTGTCACCCCCTCATCCTCATAGACTGTAAGCTCTTGTGTCACCCCCTCATCCTCATAGACTGTAAGCTCTTGTGTCACCCCTCTCATCCTCATAGACTGTAAAGCTCTTGTGTCACCCCCTCATCCTCATAGACTGTAAGCTCTTGTGTCACCCCCTCATCCTCATAGTCTGTAAGCTCTTGTGTCACCCCCTCATCCTTGTAGACTGTAAGCTCTTGTGTCACCCCCTCATCCTCATAGACTGTAAGCTCTTGTGTCACCCCCTCATCCCCATAGACTGTAAGCTCTTGTGTCACCCCCTCATCCCCATAGTCTGTAAGCTCTTGTGTCACCCCCTCATCCTCGTAGACTGTAAACTGTGTCCAAACCTTCTGGTTTGGTTTCTATGTAGTAAGCTTGGTTTTGGTAACATATCTATGTTATAAGATTGGTTCCGGTACTGTATCTATGTAGTAAGATTGGTTTAGGTTTTGTCCACGTGTAAAATGTTTTATTATGTTATGATTTCTATTCCGCAAGTTTTGTTATATTACTGTTTTTATGCATTTGGGGCATTAATTGTGAGATTAGATAAATCCAACAAGGAAGGTGACAGTCACCCCAAAAAGCGGCACTTAAAGAGGACCTTTCACCACCCCACACATGTGGAGATTAGCATGCCATAGGAGCTGCTACACAGATTCACGGGCACTTTGAATTTTCCTTCTAGCCCCCATGGTTGCAGAGTTATTAGACTCCAATTCTGACCATTATAATCTGTGTTTGGTCAGAGAGGAGGAGCTGGGGGCGTGTCTTATGCTAATCTTTTCTCATACTGTCAGTAGTGAGCTGTAATTTCTCTATGTGTATCTAAAGGCCATGTTCACACACATTCCGCTAGTGTTCTGTTGACATTGCGTTTATACCGAGATACAAACAAAGTGTAAACGTGAGCACAGCGTAAATGCACATGCAATGTAAACATGATACAAGTGTAATATAAACACAAGGTAAACGCCATGTAAATGTAAATGCAAACACAGTGTAAACACCATGTAAACGTAAGGGCAAACGCCATGTAAATGCAAACGCCACACAGACGTGAACGAAAATGCAACATAAATGCCACATAAAGTATAGGTCACAAATACAACGTAAATGCGAATGTGACATAAATGCGACACAAATTCCATGTAAACGCAAATGCGATGCAGATGCCACTTAAATGTTAATGGTATGCAAATGAGACACAAATAAAATGCAAACACGACATTAATGCAAACAACATGTAAATATTTGAATAAACATGACAAACACAAATGCCACATAAACGTAAGTATGAATGTAACATAAAAGGTAAGTGTAAATGCCATGTAAGCATAAACATAAGGCAAACTCGTCACAAACGCAAAAGCTGCGTAATCATAAACGTGACGCACACACCACAGAAGCATAAACGAGACACAAAGGAAAACCCCACATAAGCACAAACATGACTCAAACGGCATTTAAGCGTAATCGTGACTCAAACAACGCAAATGGCGCATAGACGTGACCCGAACATCACATAAGTGGAAGCATAAACGCAACACAAACGTGATCCAAATGCAATGCAAGCATAAACACAATGTAAACATAAACACTGCACAAGCGTAAACGCGATACAAACACAAATGCCGCATAAGCGTAATTGGGTTGCAAATGATGCATAAGCATGACGCAAATGCCACTTTGGCGTAAATGCTACGCAAACACCAAGTATGACTAAACGCAAAAAACGTGTAATCGTAAACATGGCACATGTAAGAGTAAACATGCCACAAAAGCACGTAAATGCAACACAAACACGTAAGCAGAAACGCAACGCAAATGCCATGTAAGCCGGAAAGCAACTTAAACGCCATGGAAGCGCAAGAATAAACACGACACAAATGTGATGCAAATGCAACTTAAACGTAAACGCAATGCAAACACTGGCGCCGCGAAAGCATAAATGCAAAGCGAACACTGTGTAAGCGTAAACACGTCATAAATGCAATGCAAATGCTATTTGAGCATAAACACAACGCAAAGGCTGCGTAAGTTTTAAAGGAAACCTACCACTTGAAGTGGCAGGTTTCAGAAGAAAACACCGAGCACCAGCTCAGGCTGAGCTGGTAGCAGTGCTTATTTTTGTTAGTGTTTTAAACTTTTTAAACTGTATAGCCGGCGCATGGAGGCTATACCATGGCTATACCATGTACCCACAAATGTAAGGCAAACACAAATGGTATGTTAGCACAAACATCATTTAACGCCATTTTGTAGCTTTAGGCTGGTGCCACATGTGCCGTTTTGTTCGCGCATCGGCGTTTCTATCGGGAACAAGCCGTCGGTGTTTTGCATTAAATTAACGCAAACACAGACAAAACGGCACGTGTGGCACCAGCCTAAGACTCTTTGGATTCTGACCTGCGTCTCTTTATTTGGTTATAACTTTTGAACACTGTTACTTATCTAAACGATTCTGAGATTGTTTTTTCCCCACATGTTGTACTTCAATTTAGTGGTAAATTTTGGCTGATAAGTTTTGTGTTTATTTACAAAAAAAAGAAAATATGATGAATTTTTTGAAAAATTTGCCATTTTCGAAATTCAAAATCATTGCGTTTTCAGGCCGATAGATTTACCACCTAAATAACTTGCAGAATAACATTTCCCATTTGTCTACTTTACATTTTCATAATTTTTGAAATGTCTGGATAATTTATGTTGCATAGGCTGGCACTGTGTCAGTAACAGACGCCATCTTAGCGGCAGTTCTCTGGACCCCAGAGTTGCTATAGCAACGATCGGCACCGCCTGAAAACGGTTGGGGGGGGGGCGATCGTGGGGAAAGACCCCCAGATGCATGTTAGATGCCGCGGTCGCGCTGACTGCAGCATTTAACGGGTTAAGCAACTCCAATCGCGGTTGTTACACTGGGGTGCCGGCTATCAGTCACAGCCGGCACCCCGTGTTTCCCGATGCCGGTTCAGCTCAGATCTTGAGCTGAACTGGCATCAGCTAAGGCACTGAGCTCACTGGGGCACTGAGCTCAGCATCCGATACATCGGCCGCTGAGCATTAAGCGGTTAAACATCATGTTATAAAGTTTGCATTTACATTGTGTTTGTGGTAACATCGAATTTGATTTCACAACTTGTTCGCAACTTAAACGGAATGTACACGCAATGCAACCGTAACATTGTGATTATATAAACGCAGTGGACACACACAGGGGCAGATTTACTTACCCGGTCCATTCGTGATCCAGTGGCGCGTTCTCTGCGGTGGATTTGGGTCCGGCCGGGATTTATTAAGGTAGTTCCTTAAAAGCATCGGAACGTGCTGGAGTTCACCGGCTCGGGCTGAGTGAAGGTAAGTGCAAGCTCCACTACAGATTTTTTGTTTTAAATGCGGCCACGCCCCCCGATTTCCGTTGCGTGCATGCCAGCGCCGATGTGCCACAATCCAATCGCGTGCGCCAAAATCCCAGGGCAGTTCAGGGGAAATCGGCGCAAATCGGAAATATTCGGGTAACACGTCGGGAAAACGCGAATCGGGCCCTTAGTAAATGACCCCAATATGTCAACAGAATATTAGCAGATTGTGTGTTAGCATAAAAAAAAAATCACAGCTCACTAGTGTTCATAGTAGCTTCTCAGACATTGCCTTCCACTGATTGGACAGTGTGAGAGACTAGCATAACACACGCCTCCAGCCCCAGCTCCTCCTCTCTAACCAAACACAGATTACGGTGGTCAGATACTGGGACTGATATCTCCGCAACCGTGGGGGCTTGAAATCCGTGTAGCCGTCCCCTACAGAATGATATGCTAATCTCTACCTGTGTGGAGGACACAGCCTAAGGCTTTATGCACACAAATATATTTGGGGACTGCGAGTTAGACATTGTTTCAGCAGCCGGGACACTGCCCCATTACCTTCTATGGGCCCGCGCATGAGCTGACTGGCCGAACCGTAAAAGATATCCTCCAGCTTCTATAAAGTGAAGCAGTATAAAACACTGAAATGGGGGAGGGGTTAGTCGGATTACCTGCTTTTTTGGTATCATTCTGTGAGGCTTGTTTTTTGGACTATAGACTATAAACTTTTTTAGAGCTTATTGAGCCGAGCTTTTTACAGCTCTTATGTAGAAGCGTGTGCAGGCTGCGTGCCCAGTGTGATCTGTATACAGTATATACGGTAACTACATCTTTCATCCAGCACAAGATAACCTTTTAGTTTGGAGAATGTCTTCATATATTGCCAGTAGGTGGCGGCCTCCTCCTATAAATATCTGACTGCTAGTCCTGATGTACCTGAAGCTGTGGCTGAGGCCTCTGCCCACAAGGAGTCATTGAAAATCGCTCCATGTGCTGAACGGATCTTCCGACACGAACCTCTGATCACTGGAATGAGCTCAGAGCGTCAGCTCATACTGTACATGTCATGTGAGGTTCGGGTCGGGAGATCCCTTCAGCGCACAAAGAGGCCTAACTCATAGACCCATTGGGGGTTATTTATCATACACTTGCTCGTGCGCTGGTGTATAATAGCTCCACTGCTCCGGCACAGGCACATACAACAATAGGCTCCGGCCTCTATTTACATATGAAAAGTGCCGCAAAGTTTGACTTCTCCCAACTTCTCCCAAGTGTGCCAAAATGTATGGGCCATGGCACTGAAGGGAAGGGGCGCCACTCCGAGAAGATTCAGAGAAGCCTCATAAAGTGTCTAATGACTAAACTCTTATAGTCCCTGGATAGTCCAATCTCCTCAGGTTCTCCTCCGAATCATCAAAGGAAATATTCTCTAGGTCTACCTCCTTGAAGGGAACATACCACCACGATTCTACCTATAAAGGTAGATCGGGTGGTAGGTGGATGTATGGGACGTGAGGATAGCTCTTTTTAGAGCTAATCCTCACGTCCCCTCTATCTTTTAAAAATCTTGAAAACCCTAATAGGTAAAGGTTTTCGGATACACTGCTCAATACCCGAGAAAGAAGCAGAAAAAAAGCACAGAGAAGCTGCAAAACGAATATTTCCAATGATTAATCTGAGGAATATAAATGGTTTAAATTTCTTATACTACTACTTACTACTAATACTACTTATATTTTGGGATTTTCGTCCACTTCTATACCTTCGTGCCTTCTTCCTTTGGATGGTGTGGTATAGTCACACATACCGGTGCTACAAAGATACAGATGATACAAAGATACAAGAAGAAGATGAAGCTTACTGTATGTTCCATCAGGTTGTCACTTACTTACCTGATCTCTCATGGCACGATACAAAACAGGCCTCCCACAGGGAGAGGGAATGAATGGAAAAGACCTGCTACTTACACTATTACTTGTGCATGAACATTTGATAAGTAATCAGTCTCCTATCAGAGCGGATCATGTAATTCAGTAAGAATGGACTCTGAATACATTAAAACAGGAAACATGAAAGTGTTTCTCAGAAACTAATTCCTGACACAATTGCCTATGTTCTCCAAGTTGCTCCTCAAGTCCCCATGGACTGAGATCTCATCACGTCAGGAACATTCACCAGCTCTCCTTTGCTAATCTTAATCAAAGACCTGAAACTTCGCTTAACAGTGTGGTCTAGAATTATAGCAAATCTCTTCTACATCCTGAGCTATATGTGTAAGAGGGATGTGTGGTGCCCTGAGGAGCATTAAACTTTGGACATTTGTGGACATTTGAATATTTCCTTTATGCAAACTCAGCAGTTCTTACTTTATTTTACATCAGGGGTTAAATTGTATTAATATATAGTGTTTTGATATATACATTCTGTTTCTTAGTATTGTATCTGTATAGACTAGTAGAATAGGTTAATGAACATTGAGAGACTTTCCTGACTGGGCATCTCTAATAAAAGATAAGTCAGTAATTTTCCACAGCTATAGTATAGATTGTTTTGCAGAAGAAAAACAGACTTGTTTACCAGACAAGCAGACAGCTTTACCTTTAGAATGACAGGTGATGTCTGGAAAGTTGTTTACCACTTTAGAATCTTGCTGTCATAGAATATTATGGAATCTATGGGAAACGGTTTGTCATTGTTTTTGTGCTAAATTGTAGTTACTCGTCCCCTGGTAGACGACATATAAGGAGAATATTCCCAGTCCTTAGTGTCTTGCAGAGCTTGGAGTGCCAGTCTACCTGAACAACTAGAAGAAATATCTGAGACAGGGATACCCTTCCATAGACCCTGGGCTCCTAGCCTGTGACCAGGGCACCGGTCATCAGAGAAAGAGAGAGACAGCTAGCCCAGGCCTTTCCTCAGTGTTAAACCTTCTACCACCAGGGAGGAGATTGGAGAAGTCAGTCCTATGCTTTGCTTGCATTGTTTTGCACCTGAATTTCTTCAGTAAGGAAGGAAGATGTTCACTGCAGACCCAAGAGGACTTATCTCCAAAAAAGCATATATAAAAACAGCACCAGAATCTAGCATTGTACATATACACAGCAGCAGAACCAAGTTTCTTACATAAATATAGAACCAGAAGAAGCTTAGTACATCAATACAGCACCAAGACTAAGTGTTATATATAAAACAGCACCATAATCAGACCCTGTATAGAAATAGAACAACCAGAACAATGCTTCCTACAGAAATACAGCGCCACAACTGGGCTTTGTACAGAAGTACAGCACTAGAACCAGAATCTGCACAGAAATAAGGCACCAGGACCAAGCTTAATTTATACATAGACATAGTGGGGGTCATTTACTAAGGGCCCGATTCGCGTTTTCCCGACGTGTTACCCGAATATTTCCGATTTGCGCCGATTTCCCCTGTATTGCTCCGGGATTTTGGCGCACGCGATCGGATTGTGGCGCATCGGCGCCGGCATGCACGCGACGGAAATCGGGGGGCGTGACCAAGCGAAAACCCAACGGATTCGGAAAAACCACCGCATTTAAAAAAAGAAATGTGTCGCTTTGGACGCGCTTACCTTCAATCAGCCTGAGCCGGTGAACTCCAGTGCGTTCAGATGCTTTTCAGCGCAGCAGCGCCACCTGGTGGACGGCGGAGGAACTACCTTGATGAATCCTGGCCGGACCCGAATCCAGCGCAGAGAACGCGCCCCTGGATCGCGAACGGACCGGGTAAGTAAATCTGCCCCATAGACTCTGCATAAGTTGCATTACACACTTCCCTTTATGTTTCTCTGTTAGTTCGGAACGCACGTCTTTCAGGGTTTGAGCACAACAATGGGGCACATTTACTTACCCGGCCCATTCGCGATCCAGCGGCGCGTTCTCTGCACAGGATTCGGGTCCGGCTGGGATTTAAGATGGTAGTTCCTCCGCCGTCCACCAGGTGGCGCTGCAGCGCCGAAAATAATCTTAACGCCCCGGAATGCACCATCCCATAGAAGGTGAAGGTGAGCGCTCCCCAAGCGACACTTTTTCGGTTTTTAAATGCGGCGGTTTTTCCGAATACGTCGGGTTTTCGTTCGGCCACGCCCCCCCGATTTCTGTCGCGCGCATGCCGGCCCCGATGCGCCACAATCCGATCGCGTGCGCCAAAAACCCGGGGCAATTCATGTACAAGCGCCGCAAATCGGAAATATTCGGGTAACACGTCGGGAAAACGCGAATCGGGCCCTTAGTAAATGACCCCCAATGTCTCTGACAAGAGATTCAGGGTTCCTTTCCTTCCTGCATTAAGCACATTGCTTGAAACATATGGTAATCTATAACCTGGCACCTGACAAGGTTTCACAAAGACAGCTTTCCTGTGGGAGAGGCGAGCAATTATACACCGCTGTCATAGCATAGTGCGTGATCTGACTATAATTTTAACTGTTTCGCTTGAACTGGTAACCAGAGAAACGGCGCTCGGCGAACGCAGCGGCTTTTGTTCTCATCGATTTATCTAGCAAACTCCTACAATCCACGTTGGATGTTCTAATTATTTGTTGTTCTCTACGTCAGTGCCTGGGAGAGTCCCGCTGACTTGTGTCAATAACCACTGTACAAGCGGACGATAACCTGCGTTCTTCCAGACAACGTGCTTATTTAGCGCGGCCCTCGTTATTTCCTTTAATTTGCATGTGATTGGTAACAGTATGCAAAACAGAGCTGGTTTTGGACATCTCCCAGTGTTTGTAATGACAGCTGTAGTAGCCATATTGCAATAATAAAACTGGGCGAGGAAGAAAATATGTAATTGGCACTGCAGATCCATGTGCACAGACCCACTAACGAGTCCTTATGGGCCCATATGACACCATGTATTATACTCTTACCAGAACCCCTGTAATAGTGATATTTATCCCAGATTTATATATTATCTGTGAGATGAAGCCTCTGCCTATTGTGTATATTATATGCATCACAAGGTGACATAGTTAAAACCCAAAGCAGGCTGTAGGTACCGGATGGCAGATCTGTACTACACAAAAACTGTAAGATCTTTCTTCTCAAACAACTTTTTACAGAAATATGAGAGATGGAGAATTACTTGGTTTCAGAAATGTCATGATTAAATGCCCTCAAGTGCTCATGTAATGTCCTTGAGTTGGACCATTATGAAATTTAGCCCTGGAGTTCTTGCTTAAGGGACCCAGTAGGACTGATCACCTTGTTGGGTTCCTAATAAGTTTCATTAGTTTATTTCCGTAATCACATACAGTATTATAAATCTGCCTGGTTAGGCTGCATATTACAACATCACCTCCAAGTGGCAGGAAAAGGGTAACCTTAAAGAGTTAAAGGGGTATTCCCACAAAGACAAGATTCTTTAATATACTCAGGATATCAAAATAACACATTCTCTAATTCAATATTATGAACAAAAATACAGCATTTCACAGACATAATTCCAATCGGTCTCTATCAGTCCTGGTGTACATATTTTTGGTTGCCCCGGGATCCAACCATAAATCTTCTGATTATGGTCAGGCATGGCAGATACTTCTCATGAATAGCTTCTCCTGTCTGCACATTGCAGTGTGATCTATGCCATTCCCCCTCCATTATAAGACCAGCTCACACACAGCATGCACAGACTTACTCTACAAGCTACAGCTAAGATCAAGTATTTATCCAGGTGGGAAGGCACTGTGTGTGTTATAGCTCAGATGTAGCAGGGCTGAGAATGTCATGTGTTATATGCATCTCATAGACTGCATTGTCTTTTATCTCTTATCTGTCTTATCTCTCTTTTTTATGTGTTAGATATTAGTAGAATCGTCAGGAGCTAAAAGAAAGTGTGTATAACCCTGGACCCTGATAATTTAAGCACATTGTCAGCACACAGAATCTCATAGCACTAGAGGGATCATGAAGTGTCTGCTTAGAGAGTCCCTTCCCACAATTTTACACCTACCAACACTGAATGATAGGATCTAATACAACAATAAACTAGTAAAATTGCAAAGTAAGGGGTTAAATGACCTTTACTATGCAAACATCACTAGGGGATTCATATTTCATAACTTTCTTTCATAAGCAAACCCCTTTAATGGTTTTATTTCTATTATGTATGTATCTTTTGTGGCTTTCCTGAGGTATAGCAGGCTGTGATTCTTTGGCAGACTCAGAACTGTCTAGGCAGAGCAAGTTTATAATTATAAGCTCAGTGTGGGAATTAGAGTCTCTGTCCGGAGATTTCTGTGTGAGCACAATGGCCCAGATATATCAAAATGGCTGCAGCAGTTTTCTGTCTCTGCATTGAAAAGAACGTGCAAACTGCTTGAACATGTATTTATAAAGTGCATGCGCCAGTTTTGTGTCGCGGCTGCTCTGTGTCCGACAAGAAAAAATGTGCACCTAAAGGGACTGTTACTGCTTAGCCAGAGTTGGTGACACATTTATTATGTGTGTGTTAAAAGTGCAACAAAATGATAGTGGTACACACTTCCCGAGCAGTGCAGGGAGCGCCTGATAATCGATTCTGTATTCAAAAATCTGCCGCAAACTGCGCATTCGGGGCCTAGCCTTTATCGTGGCTTGGGGAGGCTGGGGCTCTAGGTACCTGAGTGGCTGGCTAGTGCGGCCTATCGCTCATCACTGGTCACAGTGCTTGGTACCAGGGAATGGAGGCCTCGTCCACAGCCTGGCAGGTCTCCAGCAGGTGGAAGTACAAGAACTGGAGGGAGAAGCTGAAGGTGTAGGTGAAAAAAGGTGTTTTTTCCCTAGGGAAACCCAAAGGTGTATATACGGATCCCTGGTGATGGAGGATGGGGCGCCCTTGGTGGTAAACAGCCTGGCACAGGGATCACTCAGAGGCAACGTTGGTAAAACATTCAACTTCTAGTCCTTTATTGGAACTTGGCAATGGCCACAACAGCAGCAACTCCATGGGTGGATACGGTTCCTCAGGAGCGCTCTTAGCCTGGTGAGGAAGCTTCAGGCTGGAAGGAATAGTTGGCTGCTTCAGCTGCAGGTAGGGCAGACTCCTAACGGTGGAGGTCTGCTTGGGCCCGGGCTTCTCTCACAGGCCAAGACACCTCTGCTTCTCAGGGAACTCTCCTGGACTGCTCTCAATAAAAAAAGACCTGGAACTTTCCACCCACAAGGGGTTTTATAAACTCCCCTTGTAAGGTGACAAGCTTGTTATCCAACCGACTTTCTCCTGGCATTACAAATGTTACAATACTTCCTATTGGTCAACATTATTAACATTGCTCCACATTCAGAGAATTATCAGCTGCATTACCATTATCCAACACTTTGAGTGAGACCATTAGTTTTGCAACACCAGATTTAACCGTTGCATTGGCAGGGGTGTTGCAATTGCACTTGGTGCAGTTTTCCTCACTTTTGATATGTCTATAAAATTTGGTGGGTGGTTTGGGGCCTGGGATATCGTCCAAATCACATCTATTCTACACAGATCCAGATTGAGGGACAAAACCTCAATGTACTCAGCACAGAATACTTTTTCTTACTCTATTACAAGGCACAGTGACTTCTGCTAATTAAATTCAGAGCAGTAATTCCTTACATTTCCTCCTGTCAGTCACATTGTGTGACTCTTATTACAGATACATATGCATTGCTTAATTAGCAGCCTAAATTTTTCCATTGACCCGACAAACAAATTAAATCCTATTCACTTTCTGATGACACCGTGTCATATTTCTATCATAGCAGAGCTGTTTTTTAAAGAAATCATTTATTTTGTGTTCATCCTTACCTGAATATGAGATACGACTTGATTGCCAATTTACATGTCAGTGTTTGTGACATCTGTGAACAGCGACATAAGAAAGAGGAGGCTGCTATAACTTAGGCACCTCTCTAGGCGCAACATAAGACTAGAAATAAGTCAAATATGTAAATGTGTGACTGGCGCCTCATAAAAACTTATCTGAGAACTTTATATATTTTTTTACAATATTGTTAAAGAGTTTTCGAGGAATTGATAATGGCGGCTCATCCAGAAGGAAGAGAGAGACGCCCAGATGTGACAGTCTCAGTGTCATTGCTGCTCATCAGTGTAAGGAACCGCAAGGCCATAAAACATGAGGGTGATATCCATCCTTGAGGAGATTGTCACTGTCTTTTCCCATGTTGGAAAATGTATTTGCATAATTTGTACCCAGAGTTCTCGGCCGCACCTGCATGACCTTCAGGACCCCGTATCCCTGAAAATTCTGTCTTTCTGAGACCCTCTTCTTCCTAGCGAGCTCTATGTAAATTTGGTACCTCTGTGATCATAGAGACTCAAAGAATAAAAGAAATGTTAGTCATTTTTGACAAGATGGTGAAAGCTGTATGAACAGAGCACATATGGAAAGCAGCTCCAAAATCTGGGTGTATCCCGCGTGATCCAGGACATTTGGGAGGTATGCATTACTGAATACATTATACTGAGACTTCGCTGTTTTTACTGTATCCATGTTCTGTGATATAATATCTCTGTGTATTTTATTTCTGTACTGTGACATCACTGTGTGTATTATTCCTGTACTGTGACATCACTGTGTGTATTATTCCTGTACTGTGACATGACTGTGTGTAGTATCCTGTACTGTGACATCACTGTGTGTATTAACTCTGTACTGTGGCATCACTGTGTGTATTATCCCTGTACTGTGACATCACTGTGTGTATTATCCCTGTACTGTGATATCACTGTGTGTATTATCCCTGTACTGTGACATCACTGTGCGCATTATCCCTGTACTGTGACATCACTGTGTGTATTATCCCTGTACTGTGACATCACTGTGTGTATTATCCGTGTACTGTGACATCACTGTGTGTATTATCCCTGTACTGTGACATCACTGTGTGTATTATCTCTATATTAGTTTACACCTAAAAAATTTAGTAACCTTCTTGGTGCACGTCTCTTTCCCATACAGCCACCATCCCCTTTCATGGGGGGGAACTCACCGTTTTTGTTGTTGTTTTTGAGTCATAAGTGTCCAAAAATGTCTTTATCCCTTGATTATATTGGTGCATTGTAAACCAGCTATGGCACAAATGGCGTCTTGAACACACTGATAAATCTGCACCAGTGTTTTTAGTATTTCCCACAGTGGTTGCCGTCTTGTTCACAAGCCAAAAATACCAGAATTTGAACTTTGTAAATTTGCATCTTCATTAGGTAATTGGTGAAGAACATTCATAATATTAACTTATTTTACTTATTAGTGGGGGGAAAATCCAACGCCTGGCGGATTCAGCTTCACATTGATAGGAAAAGCACACATCGAATGATTATAAATCAAATCGCTTGCCCGCCACAAGTCAGTTATCCCTGTGGTAAAACCTGCTTAAAAGTCTACTTAAAACTTAAAAAGTCTGAAGGACGTTGTGGTCCCACTTTCCCGCTCTGTATTCATACTAAAAATCAAGATGAAGCGAGCTCTTGCCCTACTGCCCCAGGGGAGCCTGCTTCTTCCCTGTGCTATATTTATTTTAGACACATCTTATTTTACGTTTTTTTCTTTCTGTCCATGTTTTTCCAAGCGTAAATAAAATATAATTTGGCTTTTCACAAAGCTTCACCTCAACCTTGTACCAAAATAATTAAATCCTGGAGGAAATTAAAGTGAGGATTTCGAGTTGTTTCATCCCAGGATTTTTTGTGTACAAGGTTGCAGACAATTATATACACGGCAAACAGAAAATGAAAATTATCCTCCAATTGACTGATTTGAGAAAATGACTTTTATTCATGAATGGTTGGCGCTGGTACAATTCGACTGCAACAGGGAATATATAGACTCTGTGAACTTAGTGATTGACTCTGGAGTAGATATTAGAGAAATCAGAGTCTACACCATTCAGGGCTTCTTTCGGAGTTTGAATGGGATCCTTTACTGTTAGGAGTGCTCCTGCCTGGATAAACATTCCTCTATACAAACCTCTTAACTTTTGGGCTAGAGAAAAGTTTCTCAGAAACCACGCCCATTGCCCCACCGCCAAACATAGTAACATATCGACTTTAATGGTCCTCACATAGAATATTGTCCCCTTTTTCTGGCCAACGCCCCCTGAGGACCTATATAATACCCCCTAATGCAACTCAGCAACATATAATAACCCTCTTTAATTTAATCCTCCCTTTACTTTTGTCCTCCCTTCTTGTCTCCCATCGTCCTCCATTCCCCCTCATATTGTGGCCTTCTGCCCTCTTCCTCCCCTCCCCTTATATGTTGGCCTCCTGTGCTCCTCCATCTCCCTCATATAGTGGCCTCCTGTCCTCCTCCATCTCTCCTCATATAGTGGCCTCCTGTCCTCCTCCATCTCCCCTCATATGGTGGCCTCCTGTCCTCCTCCATCTCTCCTCATATAGTGGCCTCCTGTCCTCCTCCATCTCCCCTCATATAGTGACCTCCTGTCCTCCTCCATCTCCCCTCATATTGTGGCCTCCTGTGCTCCTCCATGTCCCCTCATATTGTGGCCTCCTGTCCTCCTCCATCTCTCCTCATATAGTGGCCTCCTGTCCTCCATCTCCCCTCATATTGTGGCTTCCTGTCCTCCTCCATCTCTCCTCATATAGTGGCCTCCTGTCCTCCATCTCTCCTCATATTGTGGCCTCCTGTCCTCCTCCATCTCTCCTCATATAGTGGCCTCCTGTCCTCCATCTCCCCTCATATAGTGACCTCCTGTCCTCCATCTCCCCTTGTAGCTGTCTTCACCTGTTCCTGGGTATTAAACAAAAAATAACTTACCTATCTTTCCTCTCTCCTCTGCAGTCCTGCTTCCTTCTCTCCCCCAGCCAGAGGAGGAGCTACCTACACACATCACTTCTGTAGAACACAGCAGAGACGTGTGGGGGCAGCAGGAGCTAATCCTTTTGAGGACCGTCAAAGGTCCAGTTAAGGCTTATGTGTAGAGAGCTAAATTACATTTATGAGAATTTCAGGTATCAAACATGGTGGGTGGTTTGAATGGTCAATGAGCCCCCTTGGAGCCTTAAGATATTCATTTCTGACTCATTGTATCTGGAGGAGCAAAGGACCCCTAGTATGTCATCACTTCCTCATTACCATGTAAACTAAATGGCTTGATTCTTATCTCCTCTGGAGGCCCTATACACATTAGAAGGTATTACAGTCCCACCAAAACTGGATCCACTTCAGGATCTAGTAATGATGTGTCACAGCCATTTTGCTGCAGTATCTGGCACAGCGACATCATACATAATGTGGCATTGTTGAAAGGTGAGGAAGTATTCCAGCACTCCCCATGGCTGTACGCTTTTAAATGTGAAGAATAAAATGCTATGATTTTAGAAGATTTTGCGAGTGCTGGAATACTTCCTCGCCTTTCAACATGTTCCGGTCAGCCGACAGGACTGCCTAATTCCCTGCACCGGGGGCTGTACGAGAAACTGTGATTCTCCACACGCTGCAAGCAACAACGTGAGTGATCGGATATTTCCCTTTCTTTTTTCTATTTTTACATAATGTGGCATTGTCTGGTACTGGAGCAAAAAAACTCTATCAATAAGAGCTTCTTAAGAAGCATCAGTTTCACTGATGGTAGACTAGTCCTATGTACAAACTCATGCGGAATCCTTCTCAGAACTTCTTTTATTATAACCCTGTATTCTACGATTTCAGCAATATAGAGTTATAAAAATTATGCTCATCAGTCTAAGACACTCCTTCTTACATCAAGGAGCACTTCAGCTTGTAATTTATTCACTCCCTCATTACTCTTCCAAAACTGACTGGCTCCTCCCAGTCCCGACCATTTACATTGCAGAGGGACGGTGACGTCACGTACCAGACGGGACTGGGAGAGTAATGGGGGAGTGAATAAATTATAAACTGAGACTGATTAGTATAATTTACATAACTCTATATTGCTGAAATTGTGGTTTTCCAAGGAGGCCCCATCTAGATGCTGCCCCAGCTCCTGAGGTTGCCGTTATGAAGATGAAGTTGATGATCGATGATGATGACACAAAGAACTGCACGACCATAATCAGGATGAGTTTATGGTTGGATCCCGTGAGTCTAACTGCTGTGGTGGGGAAAATATTTGAGGGGTTTATTAGAGATGCTATCCTGGAGTATCTCACTGTGCACAACCTTATAACCCAGCGTCAGCATGGGTTTATGAGAGATCGGTCCTGTCAGACTAATCTGATTGGTTTCTACGAGGAGGTAAGTTCAAGCCTGGATCTGGGGGATGCTGTGGATGTTGTATATCTGGACTTCTCAAAGGCATTTGACACCGTGCCACATAAAAGGTTGGTATATAAAATGAGACTGCTTGGAATAGGAGAAAATCTGTGTATTTGGGTAAGTAATTGGCTTAGTGATAGAAAACAGAGGGTGGTCATTAATGGCACATTCTCAGATTGGGTTGATGTTACCACTGGAGTGCCACAGGGGTCAGTATTGGGGCCACTGCTTTTTAATATTTTTATTAATGACCTTGTAGTGGGTTTACACAGTCAAGTTTCAATATTTGCAGATGATACTAAGCTGTGTAAAGTAATAAATACTGAGGTCGATAGTTTAGCATTACAGAGGGATTTGTTGGAAGCTTGAGGGATGGGCAGAGAAATGGTTGATGAGGTTTAATGTAGATAAATGTAAAGTTATGCACTTGGGCCATGGAAACAAAAAGTATAATTATGTTCTAAACTTTCAATTACTTAGTAAAACTGAAGCTGAAAAGGACTTGGGGGTATTGGTGGATGGTAAACTTAATTTTAGTGACCAAAGCCAGGCGGCTGCTGCTAAAGCAAATAAAATAATGGGATGTATCAAGAGAGGAATAGATTCTCATGATAAAGACATAGTTTTGCCCTTATACAAATCCCTGGTCAGACCACACATGGAATATTGTGTACAGTTTTGGGCACCAGTGTATAAAAAGGATATAGTAGAGCTGGAACGGGTGCAGAGGAGAGCAACCAGGATTATTAGGGGGATGGGGGAACTAGAATACACTGACAGATTAAAAAATTTGGGATTATTCAGTTTAGAAAAAAGACGACTGAGGGGAGACCTCATTACAATGTACAAATACCTGAACGGACAGTACAAGGATCTCTCCAAAGATCTTTTTATACCTCGGCCTGTGACCAGGACAAGGGGGCATCCTCTACGCCTAGAGGAGAGGCGATTCTACCCATCACCATAGACAAAGGTTCTTTACTGTAAGAGCAGTGAGACTGTGGAACTCTCTGCCGCAGGAGGTTGTTATGGAGGACTCTATGTACATGTTCAGGAGAGGCCTGGATGCCTTTCTGGAGAGAAAAAATATCACGGGTTATGGGGATAAAACATTTATTTAATTCTTAAAGGTTGGACTTGATGGACTTGCGTCTCCTTCCAGCCTTATATACTATGATACTATGATACTATCCCTGGGCAACCAAATTCCACATAAGAAGAACTGATGAAGAGAGGTTCTATATATACCTGGGAAACACTTGAAATAAATTTTTAAAGGGAACCTGCCACCAGGGACCCAATTTTCACTAAAGACAAATTGTAAAAGCCCATGACACCAGCAGTGCAAAAATGCCTCTCTGCCTTTTCTAAGCATTTGCATTACAATATAATTGTGAGTTATAACTTACTCTTGCACCCTGACAAAATACTGGGGTAGTCCCAGGGGCTGGGCTTTGGTTTGGATGCATTTCAAAACACACCATGTGACTTGGCTGTGCTGCAGGCTGCCTCCATCTTTGTGCTCCTGTACAGCTTGTCCCTCCCCCACTGATGTCAGGCTCACCAGGCTGTGACCTCTGAGAAGGAGCAGGAGGAGGAGCTGTACAGGAACACAAAGGTGGGGGCTAAGCTCTGAGGAGTAAGTAACACAGACAAGCCACATGTTGTTTTTTGAAATGTATCCAAAACAAAGCCCAGCCTCTGTGACTACCCCAGGATTTTGTCAGGGTGCAAGAGTAAGTTATAACTCACAATTATATTGTAATGCAAATGCTTAGAAAAGGCAGAAAGGCAGATTTGCAATACAGCTGTAATGGGTTTCTGCAGCCTGGTGAGGTCCCTGGTGACAGGTTCCCTTTAATAACATCAAATTACTAAATAATTGTAATAAAAAGTATTGTGTATTGTGTCTCATTGTGGCGCTATAACATACTCAATTATCTCACAATTTTTTAGTAATGCTACATTGGTAGAGTTGCTCTCAATTTGGTACTTTTAATATTAGTTTTTGATAGTAGGAAGTGTGATTGTAGAATCAGACTACACAGTGTCCTGAGTATCAGTAAAACAAATTTTTAATTCAGACAATTTAAAACAGGTTGTCCCTGACTTAAATGAGTTGTCTGAGACAGTAAAATAAAATGTTGGTGGTCGGGAGGGGCCTGCTTAAAAAAATAAACATGTACTTTCCTCTGCGCTGCGATCTGCTACAAGCCACCCGAAGTGGTCGGCCACGCCCACCCGTCCTGGATTATACAGCGCTGGGAATAGGGACAGGAGGTCGTTGCCGGGCACCTCAGTTTGTTTACATGGGACATTGATCGAAGAGATGGCATTCTGGGATGCCAGGAGGGACAGCGGAGGTGAGTACATGTTTATTTTTACTTACTCGGACAACCCCTTTAAGAACAACCGACTTACATAAGCTCCCCGAGCACATCTATCACTGCCTGTATATATTTATAGGAATTGAAGGTGATTGCTGCCAATTTACTACAATAGCCAAAGAAAGGAAGGTTGAGGACCATTGTACTATAAATAATGTATATTTTTTACAGTTTATTTTACTGTGATTTTGAGATTTCCAGGTTAGTTTCTGTCAAACTGTCAGACTTGGGGTGTTAATCGGATTAGTGATCCACATGAGTATATACAATACACTTTCTTTCTGTTTCTCACCTTGTGATTCCCTCCTCACACATGACTGCTCTAATGCAGGAAAATGACAACAGAAAACCCTTGTGTATTGTCAGGATGACACGGGTCAAGGGCAAACTATTTTTGCTTCATTTGTCAAAATGCATTGTGGGATTTTTACCCCACTGGCAGGGCCGGTTCTAGACAAAGTGGGGCCCTGGGCAAAACTAAAAGTGGGGCCCCAAAATAAAACTATTTTATGACCAGTCACAGTCAGTAAGAGTCTCCCTTTAGTATGGTAAAACAAACTGTAATATGGGAGAATTTTATAGGAGATAGATAAATGATAGGGAGATTTATGGGCAGCATGGTGGCTCCATGATTAGCACTACAGCCTTGCAGCGCTGGTCAACATCTGCAAAGATTTTATATGTTCTCTCCGTGTCTGCGTGGGTTTCCTCCGGGTCCTCCGGTTTCCTCCCACACTCCAAAAAATTACTGGTAGGTTGATTAGACTGTGAGGCCCATTGGGGAGAGGGACCGATATTTTCTGAAAGCAGACACTTGCCCCATTTTCAAAATTGCAACAAAGATTTTATAGACATAGGCGCCTTCATGCAATTTTGATTCAAATTGAAACATTTTATTAAAAATACTTAAAATTTGACTTTGATGGCAAAAAATTTGATCCAAACAGAAAATGTTTACCTTCACATCTCCTAAATGTAATACATGGACATTTGTAGAGTTCACAAATGTGCCCTATTGATATGTTCACATGAATAAATCCACATAATATCACTAAAACTGTAATAACTAGATATCTGCTTTTCAGCCAGACAGTTTTAGACAGTCACAACTTGCAAAATATATCAATAAAACAGAATAAAAAGTAACGGCGCCATAAAACCTATAGAATTTTGAAAGCAACAACCAGGAGATGCATTTGGCAATTAACATTCAAAATTTCCTCTAAAATCTGTACAAATCCAGATACTTATATAAAGAAAATATACTTTCCTAAAACAGTAAGATGTGAGGAGAGCATACATACCCCACATGTGTATATTCACCAAAATATGCAGCAAAGGGAACTGCAGAAAAATCACACAGATGTATCATTGTCTGTTCCTTACACAATGGTCACCCAAATAAATAACTATATATCCATAAACCCCTCTAATGAGATAATAAAAGTCACTTTTAGATGTCGCCATTGTATTAGCTGCACAATAACAGAACCCTCCGCGCTTCATAAGAATGAGAGTGAGAATGTCATAACATAGGTGTAAATAATGGAGGATGATGGGAAATAAAAACTTTATACCAGGACATGTGTGTGTTTTTGGTGTTACATATAACTTTATGGACATGTTCTGGTCGCGGTGTAGTCACATTAGGCGAAGAGGATTGAATGTTCATCGTATCAGTCAATTTTCCCAACAAAAAATAACTAACCACAAAATAAAAGGGAATAAGAGAGAAAGGGCCACATTTATCACTTTTGTGCGCCTAAGTGTAGTAGTTGCGCCTATATTCTGTCGCACTGTTTTCCAGAATTATCACAAGCTACAACCATCTGTGATAAGTTAATTTCCTGCCTCTTATTAATCACTTTACTTTAACACAGTTTAGGCGCAATTTTGGCGCAGTTTAGGCGCAATGTTAGATTCAGGCACTTACATGTGATCCTGCTACAAGCTCCTCTCTGCTTCTCCCGCAGCCCAGAATGAAGATAACACTCACAGCAGCACCCAGGTGTGTGACACCCTGCACCCAGTGACCTCCTCAGCAGGGGATTCTCCAGGAGGGGATCCCCCAGTGCTGGTTTCCTGCTGCACCCCTGTAATTCTGCACAGTATCCCCCTCATATACACTGGTGATACTGTGCAGAATGACATGGGGGACACCTGTCAGTACTATGTGCAACATACTGTAACGTTCTCTTCTCTCTTGCTTTGAGCTCAGGATTCTGCAGAATGTTTTGTAAATAGAAGGTGATGAACTGTAAATAGAGTCTGCAGCTCCTGTCTGCAGAGTATCTAATATATGTTCTAGTGTCTGCAGAGTATCTCATGTCTGTATGATCTGTTCTAGTGTCTGCAGTGTCTAGATGAGCTTTGCTTCTAGAAATGAGCTGTTCTGCAAAGGGGCTCAGTGCTTTCTTCTCAGATAACGCCAGCTTCGGGCTGGAGTGTTTTTGCGCCCGTTTTTGCGCCTAAATGAAAAGTTGCAAGTGATGAATATCATCAGGCGCATCAAAACATCTGGATTGCTAGGATAAATGAGGGAAAGCTGGTTATTTTTGCTGCGCAGCTAGCATTTAGTCGCATTTAGTCGCAAAAATGGCACAAAAACGGTGCGCCTGAATGAAAAGGCGCAAAAACAACAGAAAAAAACGATTGATACATGTGGCCCAAAGTGTGTTCTTATATTTGCATAGAGAAGGGTTAAAAACATGAATTAGTTGATATTATCCCTTCTCAAAATGTAGTACTAGTAACATATAAAGTGAATATTTCCATTATCTGTGAGGTGCAGCAGCTCCTGAGTGCAGCAAATGCTCCTGCAGCCTGATGGCTAAGAATCTGGAGATGGGGGAGACACTTCACGGGGCTGTATCTCTGGTTCTGTGACTCATAGAACCTCACTTCTTTTTTCCTATGAAAGAAGAGAGTCTCCTCTTTTATATGAATCTAAATTTGTGTTTCTAATGTAGGAAAACTGAGATATTTATATATAAAAATGGCACCTGATATTCTCACTTTAAACCTGAATATCTCTGGATCCATAGCACCTAGAAACAAAATTCAAGATTCATTTGAAAGAAGAGATTCCCCCCTTTCTTCCCAGGGGCCCTGGGCAATTGCCACATTTGCCTACCCATAGCGCCGGCCCTGCCCACTGGTAGCTGGATCATCCAAATCTGGTAAGATGTATTTCAAAGTTACTTGTTTTCATGTGAACTTTCTGCCACAGCAAAGAAGTTTGTTAAAAATTAAGTGACACAAGGCAATTTCACAAGAGGAATGGTAACGCCCAGTTGTCAAATTGTCTTTACATTTCTAGGAGGAATAAAAAATAAGGCCTCATGCACATATTGTTTAGTTTATTTGTCTAGTACCTGTCCTTATGCATTTCTATGGGTTCATGGCCACTGCCAGGCTCATCCTGGCCAACATCTTAACAGATGGATCCACCAATGGGCTCCTGAGATAGTTGGGCCCACAGTCCCAGTAGTAATGGACAGGGTAGCCTCACTTTACTTCATACAAATATTCAGCATACTGCATCTCTACCATCCTATGTATACATACAATTACAAGATATGGGTACATGTTGATGGACAAGATTTTACTGTTTTACTGGTGGGTCCTTGGCATCACAGTCTGACGTTACTATCGGCTGTGGTTTCCACAGTCCTGTGTTTGAGATTACTACACAGGCCACAAATTATAGATCTGGTCCTATTCCTGCCCATGTTTTCATGTCATCAGTATGCGAGTGGAGCCACAGGCCACAAACAACGGACCACAGGAACTGCTTACATTGGTGGACAATGAAGACCTCTCTGGAAAGATGATTTCTACATAGACTGTGACACCCAATAATAAAGAGGATGGGCACCACTCAGGACCCGATTTACTCCTTCCAAGGCGCCCATAGCAGCCACAGCCCTGACAAAGACCCCATGTAGGGATTGAAACGTTGCTAAATGGAGACATTTCTGCTTCCCCTTGCCTAGAGGAAAGCTTATGAGCGTTGAAAGCACTAATTGATGTTTAGTAAAGTCAATGGAGATATACATTTGTCCAGATACAGGAAATCATTAGCGAATGATCCATCCTGAAGGCATTTTATCATCAAAATGAGAATCTTTCACAAAAAGAAGGAAATGTGTTATTCCGCCCACCTACAGAATAATGACTCAGGCCAATTTTGTAATTTTCCGATGGCATTTTAACAAATGTCACCCAATGTGTTTCCTTCACGCGTAGAAAACAGACAATGGACAACAAACATTATGAGGACTTCTTAGTCATACCTCTAGATAGAGACGTATAGTGATCCCCTCCAGGTTTGATTCATTATCATGAGGTCCAGAGTGACCCAAAAGCCCAACGTGGGAGAAACCAAGCATCAACATGTGATCAATACGCATTTTATGATTAACAGAATGAGAAAACCATTGATTAAACAATAAAATTGTCATGGATTTCTACATTAAGGGAACGAGACAACTATTGACTTTCTGCTGGTGGGAATGAAACTGTTATCGATATTATCGATTATCCTTCCTGCTGGATAATAGGGAAAAACCAAAGATGCTTCATTGTTTACACCTTTGTCTTTTATCTATATATAGAAATAAGGAAGCGATGAAAACAATAGATGTCACATAACAATCGATAGTAAGCACCGGTCAAAGAAAAATAATCCAATTGTGACTATGTTTAATCTCTGATATTGAAGAGGTCAGGATTTTTTTCTTAATTCTAAATTATAAGAGATGTACTGTGAACGTCCAACCAGCAGGTAGGTGACTAATTTTGGTAGGTACTAAACTAGTATTGAGTGACTAGATGTAATGTTTGGCCAACCAGTATCCTTCTTTCCAAATTATGCGGGATGTACTTTGGACTTACAACTAGCAGGTGGTTGGCTTTCCTTGGACCACTTTTGGTAGGCACTTACCCAGCATTGGGGGACTGAGATGACATCTAGATGTAATGTCTGGCCTACAAGTGTCATTCCTTCCTGGACCTCATCATCTCAGTCATGCTATGGAGCCCCAATCTTCTGGCAGCATCTTAACCCTTACTGCTACCTGAGGTGTTGTGGACCTGTATTCCTGTCTCACTAAGGGCAACTAAGTTGAAGGCAAGAACCAGTGAGCAAGTTACTGATTGGGCCACCAGGACCTTTGCAATCCCAGAAAAGGGCAAGATAGCTTAAACTGAATAGAAGTTCAGTTTGCAACGCTTTAGGAATTTGCGAATGAGAGTCGGTGGGAGCCTTAACCCCTTATCACCGACACTAGTTTTAAGCTTAATGACCAGACTCAATTTTTCAAATCTGCCCTGTGTCACGATAATTGGTTATAACTTCGCAACACTTTAACATATCCAGGTGATTTTGAGAATGTTTTCTTGTGACACATTGTACTTCATGTTAGTTGTAAAATTTAAGTGATAAGTTTTGCGTTTCGGTCTGAAAATTTGGCAAAAGTTCGTAAAAAATTCTTCATTTTCCAAGTTTGAAATGTTCTGCTTTCCAGACAGGAAGTAACTACCCAAAAAGCTTGATAATTAACATTTACGGAATGTCTGCTTTATGTTGAGATGATATTTTATGCATCCTGTCATTTTTCTAGGATGTTATGAGGTGCAGAACTTTAGGTGCGATTTTTCTCATTTTCATGAAAATCCCCAAAACTCACATTTTGAGGGACAACTCAGCTTCCAAAGGCCTAAATAATAGTAAAAACCCATAAATTACCCCACTATATAAACAACACCCCTCAACGTATGTAATACAACTTCTATTAAGTCTATTAACCCTTTAAGTGTATTTGGCAAATAAAGTTTCATAATAAATTAAATGATGAAATACTCTGCTCTGCGGATCGCAGAAACGAGGGGTCTGCCGGACCATCAGATTAATGGAGCAGATGGCCGCGCATGACCGTTCTGCTCCATTAATCTCTGTGGAGCTGACGGAGATTGGTGAGCGCACACTACGCACAGCAGACATTCAACTTCCATTTGTAGGAAACAACAATGGAAAAATAAAAATTCATTTTCTCGTAAATCACTTAGTATGCCATTCAAACATTTATTGACTATGTTGGAAGCAAGTCACAGGGAAAAAAAATAGCAGGACAATTATGACAGCAAATAATAGCCCTAAATATCTATTGTAAAATTTTGACACAAAAAGCCCGAGCCACACACCGCGCAATTAATAGCAGGTCACAGACTGAACTTCAGAATAAGTGATGGAAAAATCAAACTATGCGCTGAATACAAGCCCCGCACCTATTCAAGTCTATACCCCTCCACACTATTACTCCGAAATGCCAGCCGCCGCAGGAGGCCTCTCACAGACAATACGTGAAAACCACAGATGGTCACGTGGAGCCGCCAGTCTGAATGGAGAAAGAAGAAAATATTCAGACAGCAAAGTGTTGCCTTAGGGCACTTACTTGAACTTACTTGACTTGCTTGAAAACTTTTAATGTGCATGTTTTGTCCTTGGTGCTTTCCACAACTGACTTCCGAGTCATTATAATATATAAAGAACTTAAAAGTAGGAGGAAAGTAAAAGTATAAAATGCATCGTGAAGGGCAAGTCACTGCAAACAGAAATTATATCTATTTCCATCTTTCTATTAAATAGGATATTTTTAAGCCGCATTCGGTTCTAGAAGGGATGAAACCGCTATGATGTTCTCCCAAATTCAGGAGCACTGCACCCTATTCCCCAATCCACTATGTACACTGAGGAACAAAAGGGGACAACGCTTTGAACGTTTGACTTTCAGGCTGCTAATCTCAAATCCACTGAGTTCTGAAAGAGAGACTGCAATTATAGAAAATCATCTTGGCCATCTCGTGCATGAATTTGCCTTGTAACTATTTAGCATGTGTTTAGTTAATTCTTGTCACGGAACTGAGACAGACTGTAGAATAGAAGCAGTATCTACACTGTACTGCAATACAGTTGTATTACAGCATATTATATGAATGATCAGACTCCCTAGGGGTAAAGTACCCTAGAGGGGCTAAAATAATAGTTAAAGGAAACCTGTCACCACTGTTTGCAAAAATTTAGTTGTGGGCAGGTTCTCATAGAGCTCTTATAGCATAAGGGCACCCTTTTTCACCTAAAAAAAAAATCTCTGCTCACAAAAGGATAAAATGAACATTGATTCTCTGCCTGGTATCCAGGCAGAGAATCGAACAAGTAGGCGTAGTACACTGCTAAATGCTTTGCCTGGCAGAGAATCAATGTTCATTTTATCCTTTTGAGAGCAGAGATTTTTTTAGGTGAAAAAAGGGTCCCCTTATGCTATAAGGGCTCTATGGGAACCTGCCCATGTCTAAATTTTTGCAAACAGCAGTGACAGGTTCCCTTTAAAAAAAAAGAAAATATAAATAAATACAAAAGTTCCCCCCCTTTCCCTAGAACACATGATATACGTGTTCGCCACTTTGTTGCCATTTCGCAACGAATAAAAATTTTAATCCAAAGAAAGTGAGCAAAAGGTTGTAGAATCATCAAAATGGTGTCAATAAAAACGTTAGCTTGTCCCACAAAAAGTTACACCTTACACCGTACACTGAACTGAATAATGAAACAATGAAAAACTGGAATTAGAATTTGGCACAAATGATTCTAATATTTTTAGAATGAAAACATAATAAAACCTAAATAATCACACTGACCTAATTAATAATGGGGATGTGTTACCTGGACCGCTTAAGAAAAGATTTAAAAACAAAGTGCATATAAATATGGCGCAAGCGTGTTTTTTTTTTCCCAGCTTTCCTGTATAATGAACAAAATATAAAGTACAATTTGTCCTGCAGATAATAAGCCCTCAAATATATCTATATTTTTAAAATATGGCTTGTGGAAAGAGGGCAGGGGTGTAACCTAAAATGTAGCAACTGCTAAGGGGCCCACGGCATCTGGGGTATTAGCTATGTATTGGGTGTGTATATGTGATGTGTAGGTCAGACTCCCCATCTTCCTGAGCTCTGTAAGTTTAAAAGGGGCTATAAAGTGTATGTCTGTGTAAATGGTACTGTAGGTAAGTTTGTATATATATATATATATATATATATATATATACTGTATATACATGTGTGCGATTGTAACTCATATGTGTAAGTATATAATATGTATATTTTTTAAGGAGGATGTGGGGTTCCATTCAGTAGTCTTCTATGAGGCCCTGCCTCTTCGAGTTACGCCCCTGAAAAAGTAAAATATAGAACCACAAAAATGGTATAGAGCCCGGTATGCAAGTGGTTTATAGGGGAGGATTTTTAACTTATTACAGTTGGTTGTAGCTTGTGATAATTCTGGCAAAACAGTGCCACAAAACTGGCCACAATAAAGAAGGGGACCTAAAGATACAAGCCACCCTTAAATCCAGTAGTTGCTTGCATAAAACAATACCGGCATTATAATTTACAGGATATGGCAAAAATGCTGTAGACCTCACTACTCGGGAAAACAGAGGTCTTATAACCAGGGATGAGTGAACCTGAAAGTTCTGTTTGGGTCCCAAATGCTCACCCCTGCTTCTTGGGGTTCCAAACACTCACCCCCTCGTAACACTCGCATATAGTGCTGGCACGAGTGCACTAACATTATCCCGCTGGCATTTTTCTAAGGGTCGTAGCTCCCCATGACGTCATCGGAGATCAACAAACATCAGAAAGCTGCCAGCGGCAGTTAAAGTGTTTACCAGCAGGAGGTGAGCCGACCACTGAAACCAGACTTTTAGCTGAAGTCCGGTTTCGGGTTCGACGCGGACCCAAACATTGTGGTTCAGTGCCGCTCATCACTACTTGTAACCCATCATTCCTGATTCAAGCTGGCCATTTGGTAATATCCATGGTTCACACTCTACCAATGAGTGTACCAGAGGTGGGTACGATAAGAGTGGACATAACACCTATGTTATGGAAAAGATGCAATCCAGCTGCAAAAGATAGAATCCATGAGGGAAATTAGATTAAAAAACTTTCAATACTTTAATGTGGGGGCAATTTTACTTACCTGGTCCAGTCTCGATCCTCGATTCGGACGGTCCGACGAGGATGAAGTCGGGCGCGATTCATGAAGATCGTGCGCCCGAGTTCCTGCATCCGTCGCTTCCCCGCCGAGGTCCGCCGGAGTTCACCTTCTTTTTCCTGGTGCTTGTAAGTGCGTGTCACAATTCTAAATGTTAAATTTTGCGTGTTGTCCGAATGCGTCAAAATCTGATCCCTTGAGACACAATCCCCGGCGCGATGCGGTGCAAAATAATAAAATAGTAAATGAGCCCCATGGTGTGCAGTACCGTATCGCTACGTGCGCCCATTGCCGTCTATGGGGGACGTATGTACGACCACAAGCTTGCGGCATAAATACGTCCCCCCAACAGTCGTGAGCATGGGGCCTTACATTGGTGGTCAGACTCCTACAATGTTCTATTGATTGTGGTCCTAGTAAAACCATTTTACCAAGACAGACTTTATATTTAATTATATGTCTTAAAGGGTTATCCTTCATCCCATGAAAATTGTACTGATGCTCTCCAGGACATTACAAGTGCAGAGATTTTACTTCTGCGACCACAAGTGCTTCACCTGGGATCATCCTATATTCATAATAATTGAGATTGTATCCTCTATCTATTATATCTCACCCCGAGCACTTGCCCGCTATGTAATTAGATGATGGCTCCTACACAAGCTCTTAAAACCGTTTCCCGTCCATGGAAAGTCACAAGGCGTCCACTGAAGGAGACAAAGGATGATAAAGTGGTGATGATAAGAACTGTTACAAAAACCAGAGTCAGTGAGTCCAAAGAAACACAAAGGAGACATAAACATAGAATAGTTTGGAAAGTTGTAAAACATAACACAAAAGGTAAATATTAAATGATAAATGAGTTATGTCCTTTGTATAAGGAAAACAATATTAATATTAGAATTCTGCTTATTCTTGATTTCTTGTATCTTAAAATAGGCAAATATCATTCCTTATATTTTTAAGTTTCTCAAGACCCCATTATGGTTTACCGTAAGATGAGCTATAACATACAATGTTAAGCAGAGGTAAAGCTTAAATCTCAAGGATGAAATTCAAAATATGATCCAGGGTCTACACCCTCCTTACTATGTGCCATGTATAATACCAGTGACGAAGGTGACAAAGTGGTCTTTGGGCCCCTTAGGCACTAGGGTCAGGTTGTGACTGCTACCTTTGCAGCCCCTATGGCTAGGCTGTAGCAGAGATAAATCGGATATACCTGAAAACATTTTTTTTTTTCCAGTGGTATAATCAATGCAACACTGATACTTAAACCCAGTTGATTTGACCATAGGAATGATTGTCAAGCTTAGAAAACCTAGATTTAAATACATAATTGCAAATTATGAGTGAAGCAGGTGGGTCCTATGTTCAAAAATATCATATTTTTGCAGGTCTGATGACCTCTGTACATATCCTCGCCTATTTTCGGCAACCCCATAAACATGAATGCAGAGTGGCCACACATGTGTATCAATGCTCCCTGGCCAATCACAGCCATGACAAGTAGCTATGGGTGTCAATGTGCCAGATTGGCTGCAGGCCACCAAACCGGCAATATGTTCAGGTTGCCCGGATCCACTCATCACTAGTCATAAATATTAAAGAAAATTTACCACCAGGATGAAGGACTGTAAGCCAAGCACACTGGCATACTGTTGTGTGCCTCCTCTGACAGGATCCACTCTTCTTTTAGCTTCTTATGCTCTTTTGTTTACAAAAAAAATGCTTTAAACATTATACATATGAGCCTGAGGGGCTTTGGGCTTCAAAGCTGTTAATTGAGCCTGGAGCCCCTCAGGCTCATTTGAATGATTTTTAAAGCCTTTTTTTTCTAAAATACAAGATCATAAGAATCTGAAAATAGATGGCAGATCGTGCCAGAGGGAGCACACACCAGTATGTTAGTGTGCTTGGTATACAATCCTTCATCCTGGTGGTAGATTTCCTTTAAACATGATTATAATCCTTTAACCCCTCTCTTGGACAAGCCTAAGGTATGTTTATTCAGATTACCCTTATTCATCTTAAAGGGGTATTCCTCCCACGAAGACAAGTTTCTTATATATACTCAGGATAACAAAATAACACATTTAATTCTCTGTTATTAACAAAAATACAGCATTTCACAGATATAAGTCCAACCTGTCTCTATCAGTCCTGGTGGACACAATTTTAGTTGCCCCTAGATCTGACCTTGGATCTACTGACTTAGGGTCGGGGGAGCCATCTTGCTCTCCTGTCTGACAAAGTGGAGCTGCTGCCTGCCTCCAGCCCCCACCCTTAAATTCAAAGAAACTCACTTCCTGCCGGCAAACACATCACAGCACATCCTGAGGAGAGGAGAGCTGCAAGCTACAGACAGATAAATTCTTTATCCTGGGGAAGGGGACGGATAGTTGGAGAGCACAAAAAATGTGCTGAAAAACGTCCCCTTGGCTTATACACGAGTCATACATAAGTCATACAGTCATAAAAAAATAATAAACTTATATACTCACCCTCCGGTGGCCCCGACCTGCAGCGCTGCTCCCCCGATGTCCGTGCGGGTCCTCTTCTGGCTTCTGCACCCGTCTTCTGTCTTCTCTAACTTCGTGCCGGGCGCCGCCATGTTATTCTCCCAGGCGGCGCCTAGTATGACGTCAGCAGCGGCGCGTCATACTAGGCGCCATCCGGGGGAGAACAATGGCGGCGCCCAGCACAAAGTTAGAGAAGAAAGAAGACGGGCGCCGAAGCCAGAAGAGGACCTGCACGGACATCAGGGGAGCAGCGCTGCAACTCGGGGCCACCGGAGGGTGAGTATATAAGTTTATTATTTTCTTTAAATGTTGGGCTGGCTGTATATTACTGGGGGCAGTGCTGTATACTACTGGGGGCATGCTGTATACTACTGGAGGCAGTGCTGTATACTACTGGGGGCTGTGCTGTATATTACTGGGGGCAGTGCTGTATACTACTGGGGGCATGCTGTATACTACTGGAGGCAGTGCTGTATACTACTGGGGGCTGTGCTGTATACTACTGGAGGCAGTGCTGTATACTTCTGGGGGCTGTGCTGTATACTACTGGGGGCTGTGCTGTATACTACTGGGAGCTGTGCTGTATACTACTGGAGGCAGTGCTGTATACTACTGGGGGCTGTGCTGTATACTACTGGGGGCAGTGCTGTATACTACTGGGGGCAGTGCTGTATACTACTGGGGGCAGTGCTGTATACTACTGGGGGCTGTGCTGTATACTACTGGGGGCTGTGCTGTATACTACTGGGGGCTGTGCTGTATACTACTGGGGGCAGTGCTGCATACTACTGGGGGCAGTGCTGTATACTACTGGGGGCAGTGCTGTATACTACTGGGGGCAGTGCTGTATACTACTGGAGGCAGTGCTGTATACTACTGGGGGCAGGCTGTATACTACTGGGGGCAGTGCTGTATACTACTGGGGGCAGTGCTGTATACTACTGGGGGCAAGCTGTATACTACTGGGGGCAGGCTGTATACATACTGGGGGGGTTTGTGACCAATGCATTTCCCATCCTCGGCTTATACTCTAGTCAATAGGTTTTCCCAGTTTTTGATGGTAAAATTAGGGGTCTCGGCTTATACTCGGGTCGGCTTATACTCGAGTATATACGGTATATGTGTTACATATATACATATTAGACATCAATAGTAAAGTGCATGTGCATATACATAATTATCTTGTACATCTCAATCCTCATCGTGTTTAAAATTAAAATGCACAGTGGTAAAGGGAATTAAAATGCATAGTGTATACAATGGGGCTTATTTACGAAGGGTCGCGGGTCGCACTTTCGCCGGACTGTTCAGGGTTTTCAGGATTTGACAGATATTTAACAGTGGTTTGCGCTGGGATTGTCTCGCACGTGATCGAATTTTGGTGCATCCACACTGGCTTCCATGCAACAGAAATCGGGGGCGGTGCTGTTGGACGATCCAACTGATTCAGACTGAGCGCGGGATTTAAAATTAAAATTGTGTCGCAAGATCAAGCACTTACATGCACCAGGAAGAAGAAGGTGAACTCTGTCGGACCTGAGCGGGGAAGCGACACAAGCAGGATATCGGGCGCACAATCTTAGTGAATCGGGACAGATGTGCATTATCGTCGGACAATGCACTTTCGTGAACACTGCAGGACCAGGCAAGTTAATGTGCCCCTGTATGCAGCTGTCTCATCATCCACTCCATCCCTGATGTGTACAAACACAAAACGTTGCTGCTCACTTGGGTATGGAATAAAGAGAACAACTCACTTTTTTACCGCCATCAACTTGAGTGATGCTCTTTTCTACTTGCATAGTGTGAGAGCTGATATGTAGCAGTGCTGCCAGAGTGTCATTGTGTCTAATACGCATCTCATGGATCTCATCATCTCTCATCTGTCTTATCTCTCTTTCTATGTGTCAGATACTAGTACAATGTTCAGAAGGTAAATGAAAGTGTATATAAACCTTGTACCCTGATAATCCAACCACAGAACTAGATGGATCATCATATGTCTGGATAGATAGTCCCTGCCCACACTCTGAAATATTGTTTCATGGGGAAACTCCTTTAAAAGCAATTTTACTAAAAAAAATGTAATGCTGTTCAACTCGGTCCAACTCTCTAACCCTTTCTATCTTTCTTACTTTGCTTTTTATTATAATAACCATTGTCACACTGCAATTTATTTCTCATTTATAACATTAGGTCAATCCGCCATTTGGTAAAAGCGGCAACCGACAAGTGGAATCCACCCCTAAGATAATTACCGACTTTACCTTTCTATCAAATAATACACATCCCTGTCTTAATGCATTTAGCTACCAATTATTTATGAGAATACATACATTTTCTTTTTCTATTTCAGCCTTTTAATGCAATTCTCTACAAATAATGATACACTTCAGAATATTCCACAATCAAAAACATGTTGCGGAGCACTTCGGTACTTTTCGAGGCAATTTAATCGGCCATTACTACAACCTCTTTTTGTTGTGAGTTTTCAATGCAGTTTTGTGAAAGACGTTTTTGCTCCGTACAGACGCCATCTATTATTCTCCCTCTTGTTCTGTAACTGTTTTAATTGGTTTCTTGTTTTTTATATGACAAAAAAAACTTTAGCAGTATAAGAAAACTTTTTTGACTTTTTGTTCGAGAACTACAATCTCAAGCATTAATGTTCATAAAAATTTAATTGCAACCTTTGCCTCACCGTTCAAGCCATGTCAGGTGGCTTTTTGTGACACAGGGATGCACTGAATGAAATGACACATGGATAGAATCTAATGGGGAGATTTATCATAAAGTTTCTAAAACTGTTCTAATTGCCCACGGAAACCAATCAGAGCTCAGCTTTCATTTCATAAACAGCTGTGGGGAAATGAAAGCTGAGCTCTGATTGGCTGCCAGGGGCAACTAGACCAGTTCTGCTCTAAGAGACTTATGATAAATCTCCCCCTTAGTCTTGAAACCGACAGATCGAAAACTAGAGTGGGCCACGATCAATCTCAAACTACTGGGCTACAGACCAACACCCCACGCGTGCCCACTCTGCCGCTGAGTACGCTTCACGTGTAGCGTGAAGGGGAAAATAATTCCGATTACTGACGGCTTTCAAGAAATCATGATTACTTCAGGTTTCGTACACCAAAAAAAACTGGTGTACGCAGTACAAGTACTCTTAGATGTTCCATAGATGTCATAGATGACATGGTATATTCAGCAGGTTAGCAAACACGACTTCATGATCAGACTACACAGGGCTTGTTTGTAGTCTGTTACCACGGAAACACCGGTTTGCATAGGAACTGTATCTAAATGGAAGAAGTTGGCAATTTCACTTTTAGCCATTGTTTGCCTTATTGAGTTTGGGACTTTTCTTTATCAGTACTTAAAAGTGGGAACAGTACAACTCACAGACTAAGCCTCTCAATACATGTGAAACTATAGAAGCTTAGATCATATCACCAAACTGTAGACCAGCAAAATATACTGTATTTGGCTCAAAATATACTGGGGCACATTTACTTACGCGTCCCGTCGTGATCCCCGCCGTGCGTTGTCCGACGAGGATTCGTGTCCTCCGTGATTCACTAAGAGTGTGCGTCCAATTTCTTGCATGTGTCGCTTCCCCCGCTGAGGTCTGCCGGAGTTCACCTTCTTCTTCCCGGTGCATGTAAGTGCTGATATTGCGACACAATTTGCTTTTTAAATTCCGCTGTTTGTCCGAATCATTTGGGTTGTCCGACGTCCACTCCCCCGATTTTTGTTGCATGCAAGCCGGTGCCGATGCACCACAATCCGATCGTGTGCGCCAAAAACCTGGGGCAATTCAGCGCAATGGAATGCGGAAAACTAAAATGCGCTGTTCGGACCCTTAGTAAATGAGCCCCAATGTATTTGGCTTTAATAGAACTATGTACATGTGTCCAGAGCAGCTAAATATGAATATTTGACTATGAAAATAATGAATGGGCCTACAGAAGTGATCCAGTTTGGGACCCTACACCCCTGTCGCATAAGGACATACTAGTGGTTTAGGTGTTGAGTTCCCTTTAAGAAGCACTTTAACAAAAGGGTAGATCTTAAAAAAAAGACTTGTAAAGTGAAGAATTGTATTAAACATTTCCCTAAAGCTCATTAATTCGTAGTGGAATAAGAAAATATACATTATCTTCCAATAGGCATTTCAGCCTCCGCCCGTCCGTGAATTATGAAGATCATTTATCTGGATTTGCAGATGGAAAGGTCATAACAGCGACAATTTATAAGAAATTGAGTTATTCCTCAAAATGTGCCCTATCACTTCTAATGCTGCATCCATAATAATCCAGCCACATGTTCATGATGTATATATTGTGTTCCATATTACACTTATAAATATTCATTATGAGTCTTGCTATAGAAAAAGATGCTGTAAATGAATGTACTGTCAAAGCCAAAGTCATTTTCAATGGTCAATTTTATGTATCACACAAATTGGCCAGAGCTGGAATAAGCCACCTGAGTATTACAATAAAGGGGTCATTCTCTTCCATGAAACAGTGCCACCTTTTTTATCAGGGCTGTTGCTTTTTATTTTTTAAATAAAAAAAAATTAATATATGTTTCTCGTACACAGACACAAAAAAAAACAAAAACACACAAGTAGCAAAAAAGTAAACACATTTTTTACATTATAGTACAAAAGAAGTACCCTATTCCTAGCCCCCCTACTGTAAATTACAAAAAACTTGAGTAATATGACCAACCCCTTTAAGTGCTGCGGTCAAACACATGCGCTTCAACATAATGGGGCTCATTTACTTACCCGGTCCTGTCACAATCCAGCTGCGCGTTCTCCGGCGAGGATTCGGGTCTTCCGGCGATTCACTAAGGTCGTGCGCACCATCCTATTCCTGGTACATTTAAGTGTGTGTCAAGCAACACTTTTTTTTTAAAAAAATAGCGTGCTTTTTCCGATGGCCATGCCCCCCTTTTTCGTCGTGTGAAACCTGGCACCGATGCTACACAATCCGATCGCGTGCGACAAAAACCCAGGGCAATTCGGAGCAAAACGGTAAAATTCGGAAAACCCGGAGGAAAAAACGTGATTCGGACCCTTAGTAAATGTGCCCCATTGGATAGGATAGTCAGACCTGATAGTCAAATCAGGGAGCAGCAATCTGTTGCTGCGGCAGCCAGGAGTATTATATTACATATAGTACATTGTATCAGCAATCAGACCCCCTAAAGTTCAGAAACCATAGAGGGACAAAACTAATTTTCTTGAAGAAATTAAATTTATTTTCTTCAAAAAAAACCCTAAAATTTCAGTTCATAGAATGGAAATAAAAGTAAACAAACAGCCGGAGGAGTAGATGTGACAGATCCTCTTTTTTTTGGGAGTCAAGTTTGAGTCATTTATACAGTTTTATTGTTTCTTGTAATGTTATAATTTTATCTCCTTTTTTGATCTGTACAATGTAACACGACGAAGACATAGTATTTCGGTAATATATGGAAGGATTGCAGTACATTCATTAATGGATTTGTACAGGGGCGGACTGGGAAATTAAAGAGGCCCTGGAAAAAATTCTAAGAGTGGCCCTATGTTGTGGGTGGAGCCAAATGAAGTAGGCGGGGTCATGTGATGTGGGTGGAATTTGCAAAATGTTACAAGTCACATTGTTAGTGGATTGACTTAATTTAAACAATGTTTTGCTAATGAGCAGGGTAAATCTTCATAGCAGTTTCAGCACTATATCCTCCTACAATCAATCGAGTGTTTCCAAGGATGCTTTGCTTTTAAGATCATGCATGCGCCCTGGGATACCCACGATTGCGCATGGCATCGGCATGCTGGCGGGTGCAGTGATGAAACCACTGCCTGCGCTACAAGAGAGAAATGCTATAGAGCTTGTGGGTAAGCATCCTTGGTTACCTGTGCTGTCGTATGTCCTTATGTACAAGAATATAACTACTATAATACTGCCCCCTATGTACAAGAATATAACCAGTATAATACTGCCCCCTATGTACAAGAATATAACTACTATAATACTGCCCCCTATGTACAAGAATATAACTACTATAATACTGCCCCCTATGTACAAGAATATAACCAGTATAATACTGCCCCCTATGTACAAGAATATAACTACTATAATACTGCCCCCTATGTACAAGAATATAACTACTATAATACTGCCCCCTATGTACAAGAATATAACTACTATAATACTGCCCCCTATGTACAAGAATATAACTACTATAATACTGCCCACTATGTACAGGGATATAACTACTATAATACTGCCCCCTATGTACAAGAATATAACTACTATAATACTGCCTCCTATGTACAAGAATATAACTACTATAATACTGCCTCCTATGTACAAGAATATAACTACTATAATACAGCCCCCTATGTACAAGAATATAACTACTATAATACTGCCCCCTAAGTACAGGGATATAACTACTATAATACTGCCCCCTATGTACAAGAATATAACTACTATAACACTGCCCCCTATGTACAAGAATATAACTACTATAACACTGCCTCCTATGTACAAGAATATAGCTACTATAATACTGCCCCCTATGTACAGGAATATAACTACTATAATACTGTCCCTATGTACAAGAATATAACTACTATAATACTGCCCCCTATGTACAAGAATATAACTACTATAATACTGTCCCCTATGTACTAGAATATAACTACTATAATACTGCCCCCAGTGTACAAGAATATAACTACTATATTACTGCCTCCTATGTACAGTAATATAACTACTATAATACTGTCCCTATGTACAAGAATATAACTACTATAATACTGCCCCTTATGTACAGGAATATAACTACTATAATACTGCCCCCTATGTACTAGAATATAACTACTATAATACTGCCCCCAGTGTACAAGAATATAACTACTATATTACTGCCTCCTATGTACAGTAATATAACTACTATAATACTGCCCCTATGTACAAGAATATAACTACTATAATACTGCCCCCAGTGTACAAGAATATAACTACTATATTACTGCCTCCTATGTACAAGTATATAACTACTATAATACTGCCCCCTATGTCCAAGAATATAACTACTATAATACTGCCCCTATGTACAAGAATATAACTACTATAATACTTCCCCTATGTACAAGAATATAACTACTATAATACTGCCTCCTATGTACAAGAATATAACTACTATAATACTGCCCCCTATGTACAGGGATATAACTACTATAATACTGCCCCCTATGTACAGGAATATAACTACTATAATACTGCCCCTATGTACAAGGATATAACTACTATAATACTGCCCCATATGTACAAGAATATAACTGCTATAATACTGCCCCCTATGTACAAGAATATAACTACTAAAATACTGCCCCATATGTACAAGAATATAACTACTATAATACTGCCCCCTATATACAAGAATATAACTACTATAATACTGCCCCCTATGTACAGGAATATAACTACTATAATACTGCCCCCTATGTACAAGAATATAACTACTATAATACTGCCCCATATGTACAAGAATATAACTACTATAATACTGCCCACTATGTACAGGGATATACCTACTATAATACTGCCCCCTATGTACAAGAATATAACTACTATAATACTGCCCCTATGTACAAGAATATAACTACTATAATACTGCCCCTATGTACAAGAATATAACTACTATAATACTGCTCCCTATGTACAGGAATATAACTACTATAATACTGCCCCTATGTACAAGAATATAACTGCTATAATACTGCCCCCTATGTACAGGAATATAACTACTATAACACTGCCTCCTATGTACAAGAATATAACTACTATAATACTGCCCCCTATGTACAAGAATATAGCTACTATAATACTGCCCCCTATGTACAGGAATATAACTACTATAATACTGCCCCCTATGTACAGGAATATAACTACTATAACACTGCCTCCTATGTACAAGAATATAACTACTATAATACTGCCCCCTATGTACAAGAATATAGCTACTATAATACTGCCCCCTATGTACAAGAATATAACTACTATAATACTGCCCCCTATGTACAAGAATATAACTACTATAATACTGCTCCCTATGTACAGGAATATAACTACTATAACACTGCCTCCTATGTACAAGAATATAACTACTATAATACTGCCCCCTATGTACAAGAATATAACTACTATAATACTGCCCCTATGTACAAGAATATAACTACTATAATACTGCCCCCTATGTACAAGAATATAACTACTATAATACTGCCCCTATGTACAAGAATATAACTACTATAATACTGCCCCCTATGTACAAGAATATAACTACTATAATACTGCCCCCTATGTACATGAATATAACTACTATAATACTGCCCCCTATGTACAGGAATATAACTACTATAATACTGCCCCCTATGTACAGGAATATAACTACTATAATACTGCCCCCTATGTACAGGAATATAACTACTATATTATTGCCCCCTATACAAGATATTTCCATGGAAAATATTAATCTACAGTGGTGTGCAGAGGAGCAATACACAAAGCCGTTTAGATACACAACACTCAACCCTATAACTTTAAAATTTTACCATGTATATACTATATAGATTCGAGTATAAGCCAAGTTTTTCACTACAAAAAATTTGATGAAAAACCCTAACTCGGCTTATACTAAAGTCTAGAAGAAAAACAAAAAGTGTACTTACTTTCCAATGCCCGCAGGCAGTTCCTCTTCTATCCACCGATGCTCCAGCATCAGCTCCATGACCCTGCGCGGTCAGCAGCGAGTGGCTGACATCATAGTGCCTGCAACGGACAGCCGAGGACTCGGAGACGATGCTGGATCATCAATGGATAGAAAAGGACCTACCGGAGAATTGATGCATAGAAGGTAACCTGCCTTTGGCATCGGAAGGTGAGTACACTTTGTTTTTTTCCTACAGGCGTTATTTTGGGGACAGTGGCTGCAGGCTATATACTGGGGGGAGCAGGGGCTGCAGGCTATGTACTGGGGGGAGAAGGGGATGCAGGCTATATACTGGGGGGAGCAGGGGCTGCAGGCTATATATGGGGGGGAGCAGGGGCTGCAGGCTATATACTGGGGGGAGCAGGGGCTGCAGGCTATATACTGGGGGGAGCAGGGGCTGCAGGCTATATACTGGGGGGAGCAGGGGCTGCAGGCTATATACTGGGGGAGCAGGGGCTGCAGGCTATATACTGGGGGGGAGCAGGGGGTGGCAGGCTATATACTGGGGGGAGCAGGGGGTGGCAGGCTATATAAAACAGGGGCTGGTGGCTATATACTACAGGGGTTGGCCGGCTATATACCACAGGGGCTGGCCTGCTATATACCACAGGGGCTGGCGGGCTGTATACCACAGGGGCAGACGGGCTGTATACCACAGGGGCTGGCAGGCTGTATACCACAGGGGCTGGCGGGCTGTATACCACAGGGGCTGGCGGGCTGTATACCACAGGGGCTGGCGGGCTGTATACCACAGGGGCTGGCGGGCTGTATACCACAGCGGCTGGCGGGCTGTATACCACAGCGGCTGGCGGGCTGTATACCACAAAGGCAGGCGGGCTGTATACCACAGGGGCAGGCGGGCTGTATACCACAGGGGCAGGCGGGCTGTATACCACAGGGGCAGGCGGGCTGTATACCACAGGAGCTGGCGGGCTGTATACCACAGGAGCTGGCGGGCTGTATACCACAAAGGCAGGCGGGCTGTATACCACAGGGGCAGGCGGGCTGTATACCACAGGGGCAGGCGGGCTGTATACCACAAGGGCAGACGGGCTGTATACCACAAGGGCAGGCGGGCTGTATACCACAGGAGCTGGCAGGCTGTATACCACAAAGGCAGGCGGGCTGTATACCACAAGGGCTGGCGGGCTGTATACCACAAGGGCTGGCGGGCTGTATACCACAAGGGCAGGCGGGCTGTATACCACAAGGGCTGGCGGGCTGTATACCACAAGGGCTGGCGGGCAGTATACCACAAGGGCTGGCGGGCAGTATACCACAAGGGCTGGCGGGCTGTATACCACAAGGGCTGGCGGGCTGTATACCACAAGGGCTGGCGGGCTGTATACCACAAGGGCAGGCGGGCTGTATACCACAAGGGCAGGCGGGCTGTATACCACAAGGGCTGGCGGGCTGTATACCACAAGGGCTGGCGGGCTGTATACCACAAGGGCTGGCGGGCTGTATACCACAAGGGCTGGCGGGCAGTATACCACAAGGGCTGGCGGGCAGTATACCACAAGGGCTGGCGGGCAGTATACCACAAGGGCTGGCGGGCTGTATACCACAAGGGCTGGCGGGCAGTATACCACAAGGGCTGACACCTGCTCTGTATTGAGAGCTCAGCCTACAAGCTTTCTCCATACAATGGCAGCAGCATTACTAGTACATACCCAGACCAGACATTACATATATATATATAAACTCACATAAATATGTCAATAAAATGTAAGAAACTACTTTACACATTGCACTTACTATTTATGAGAGTAACAAAGTTCTTTGTGTGGAGAATCAATGTGCAGGGAAGCAGCTGTCAGGCAGGGCTGAGATCTCCATACACATGGCTTGTGTCCCTCCCCAGCCTCTCCGTCCCGTCTAGCAGCCTCCTGCTTCCTGGTTATGGGAGGAGGGGCCGGAGCAGTGCCCTGTGCCTGACCTCAGTGCTGTCCTATCTGGAGCCTGCAGAGCTCCGTGCAGCTGTAATCAGCTGTCTGCTAATCACAGGGGCAGCAGCTTCCATAGGACTCTCTGCTGCTGACCCCAGTACAGTGCACGGGCGGCCTGTAGTGTATGTAGGTGAGGCTGCTCTCTGTGCTGACAGTGCAGTGCAGACATCCTATGTCACATGCTCCTGCACGGACCGGCCCTAGATCACCCAGACAGGTCGGCCCACCGGGATTTCTCCCGGTGGAGTTAATGGCCAGTCCGCCCCTGGATTTGTATCTGTTTTGCGTTGGGTTATCACAGGTTACTTTCATTTGTGCAATTTTAGGAGCATAATAAGACCAACAAAAAGCGAGTCAAAACCCCTTCATGAATGTGATTTCTTCTTCTTCCAGTGCGCCAAATACATAAAGGCCATGAGTCAGAATAAAAATTCACAGTTAAAAACAGTGCCAAAATCATGCGCCATAGCAACAAAAATAATAAATGCCCCTTATTGAGTTCACCAAAGATCCTTTTGGCACTGGCTGTTGTATATGGCCTGAAGGTTGTTATTCCGTAACAGGAATCCATTCTTTCCTATTATTCTTATTTTTTCGACATCACGAGTTTCATAGGTTTTTAATAGGAAAAACCATCACTGTCCCAGATTGTATACACTTAAAGGAAATCTACCATTTGCTTTTATGCATTGTGAACCAAACATACCTTGAGAATGCTGTAGCTGCACTGATCTTGTTTAATCCCTGAACCAAGTAGTTTTGCTCAAAAAACAATTATAAAATTCAGGACCTTGGGAAAGCTGGGTGCAGTCTAGCTGCCGTGGATAAACACATTACCTCCACATACACAGGAGCTGACCTGAACTGTCTGAACTGTCCAGACAGGACTAATCAACCTGAGCTGGATGACTCATACGCAGCAGCTGAGGCATGGTGCAGCGATTGATTACTTCTGCCTATCAGTGACAACACATTGATGATCTATTCTCGGCTTATGCTGGGCAGGACGAGGGTGAGGAGAGCACCGGACTAGCCACAGGAGCAGCAGAGCCTCATTATCATCATTTTATAATTGTTTTTTCAGTAAAACCACTCAGTTCAGGGATTAAACAAGATATGTTTCTGCATCAGTGTAACTACAGCATTCTCAAGGTATGTTTGCTTCATAACGCATGAAAACATGGTAGATTTCCTTTAATCACTGCAAAATATTAGCCATGATAAAGGTTAGAGTAATATCCATGAGCCATGTAGATATAACAATGACACATCATATAGAGAATTTATAAAATTCGTATTTTCCGTGTATGGATAAAATAACTACAACCCATAAAATCCTCCTGTCCAAATAGTATGAAACATGTCATAATACAAAAAGTATTAAAAAAGCTGCTGGCCTCTAGGGATAAAGTATGGGGTGTACAAAACTGCCTCCACAGTGACATAAAGCCATGAAGCTTATTAATAATTTCTGCTCCGTTTACCTGATGGATGTGACCCTTTGTTTTCTTTGTAGTTTAGGTTCCCCCCCTCAGGGAAGGATTTATCTTTCCCCACTTAAACCTCAGCTCTGGCTGTTAATGATGTGTGTTATGTCATGCATTACATAGTGAGCGATATGATGGCACAACCATTATTACACACAGAGCTCTATGTACAAGCCGCGGAACATGCACTCTCCTGAAAAATTACTTTTATAAAACAAGAAAGTAATTAAGAACAAAATAATTCCAGTGAGCAGAGTTAATATGGTTTACTTCCTAATGGGAGTATTTGGCATCTGTGGGGTTAATTCTGGGTGCCCTCCTAATGCAAAGCTCGGTTCTAAATAGCAGAGCTACACAAGCACATAACTAGCAGAATTTGGGCACCATAGCAGACTTCTGAATGGGGCCCCCCTCACAATATATACATATTTGCATACTAACACATTTATACACTCATGCGCACACATTTATGCAGTGATATATACATTTATACACTGATGCACACACATTTATGCAGTGATATATACATTTATACACTCATGCGCACACATTTATGCAGTGATATATACATTTATACACTCATGTGCTCGCATTTATGCAGTGATACATATATATTTATACACTCATGCACACACATTTATGCAGTGATATATATATTTATACCCTCATGCGCACACATTTATGCAGTGATATATACATTTATACACTCATGCGCACACATTTATGCAGTGATATATACATTTATACACTCATGCACACACATTTATGCAGTGATATTTACATTTATACACTGATGCACACACATTTATGCAGTGATATATACATTTATACACTCATGCACACACATTTATGCAGTGATATTTACATTTATACACTGATGCACACACATTTATGCAGTGATATATACATTTATACACTCATGCACACACATTTATGCAGTGATATTTACATTTATACACTGATGCACACACATTTATGCAGTGATATATACATTTATACACTCATGCACACACATTTATGCAGTGATATTTACATTTATACACTGATGCACACACATTTATGCAGTGATATATACATTTATACACTCATGCACACACATTTATGCAGTGATATTTACATTTATACACTGATGCACACACATTTATGCAGTGATATATACATTTATACACTCATGCACACACATTTATGCAGTGATATTTACATTTATACACTGATGCACACACATTTATGCAGTGATATATACATTTATACACTCATGCGCACACATTTATGCAGTGATATATATACATTTATGCAGTGATATATATATATATTTATACACTCATGCACACACATTTATGCAGTGATATATATATTTATACACTCATGCACACACATTTATGCAGTGATATATACATTTATACACTCATGCACACACATTTATGCAGTGATATATATACATTTATGCAGTGATATATATATATTTATACACTCATGCACACACATTTATGCAGTGATATATATATTTATACACTCATGCACACACATTTATGCAGTGATATATACATTTATACACTCATGGTGGTGACCTCCTGCCTTTCTGTGCTTCTGCCGTGTCTTCCAGGGTTCCAGCCCAGCGGTGCCTTCACTCCTACCAGTGTTACACATGCTCCTCTGCGTTCCTGCTGTCTTCTCAGGTTGTGACTGTTTCCTGCATTTATTACCTTGGCTGCCACCGCAGGTCCCATACCATCCCCCGCGGTTGTCCAGAGGGTCCACAGACTCTTCCCAAAGAGACTCTCAGACGGTTCGCCCCTCACGAACCGTGACAATCATTGAGACCTGAGTCTAGACCCTGGTCTAGCATTGACGCCATCAGTACCTTGGTGGATGACATGTCTGGACATTTACCATCATCAGGAATCTCAATCAGTCCCTAAACTTCTAGACTATTTACCTATGACAATTCTTCTGTATTCTAGTGACATGTGAGAATGAGGTGATCTTAGTTTACCAACTAGCAGAGGTCTCGAGCAAAGAACCCCAAATTGTAACGCAAACCAACCATTTCGCTGACATCAGTGTCGCCCTGGTTGTTGTGTGACTCAAACAATGGGGACAATATGTATTTACAGTGTAAGGGAATTCTCTATAATTTCACAGTAAACATGGTGGAGCAAATACCTTCCATCCATTGGTAATTACTGGAGATAACACTAAGCAGATGGCAGGATTTCTCTTGACAGATGTGACGTTTGCAGCTTCACCACAGGCAACATAAATGAAGACATTTTAAGCGGCTGCCACCTGTGTGTGGACCGAGTCCTGAGGCATTCTCATTATTTATAGAGATTCTGCCTGTAACATTGAATCAGAGCCACACATTTATCCGCCTATTAGAGATAATTCTACAAACTAATGAAAAAGAGACAAATGCATTACTAATACAGCTGCACATGAGCTGCTACTAAGTGCACAGCTCAGTATAGTAGATACTGTGTAGAGCTAATGGCAATAGTGGTACTAGATGGTATAAAAAGTATGAATGCAAGAGGCTGAAACACGCAGTGTCGGATGGGCCCACCAGAGCATCGGAGAATCCTCCGGTGGGCCCCAGCTTCTAACACTTTGTAATGGGTCCCAAAGATCTTCATTTGGAAATGAATGGAGTAATAATTTGATATTATGATCTATTCCATATAGGATGATTCCAATACAGTATATTATACAGTAGATTATTATATCTTGTTGGTAGGCCTCTGGTAGGCCCAACATATGGCAGTCCAATTCCGGAAACAAGCAACTGTCAATCAGGAAACTATGGCAGAACTCTGGAAGGGAAACGTATAAGGATCTTTATGTGTACATGTTTATTGAAAGCATGAACAGATGTACGAGGATTTCATGGGTGAAGGTCTGAGTATAAAATTTGGTGGGTGGTTTCGGTGTTCCAGGGTCCCTCTTAAATGCCTGGACTCTGGGCTATCACCCATTTTATGATCCACTACTGATGATCTTTCCCTGAACTGTTGATAATTAGAATAAACTTAGAATTCTGTCCCCATAATGGTCCGCCAAAATTTGTTTGGCCCCCCATGACCACCTGTCATGAACTTGGCCCTCGATACTGAGCTCTTTGAGAGTAACTGAAACAGAACATAGTTGAGCAGATAATACACTAAAGTCACTTTTTTTTACATTAAAGGGGTTTTAAGTTGTGGGGCCATTTTTGATACAGTTGACCTGTCCTCAGTTGACCTATAAGTCATCAGTATAAAATCATCAACACCTCATTCCCTCACTGATCAGCTGTTCCAAGCAACCTCGGGCTCCAGACTCTGTACAAGGGAAATATCTAGGAGCATATGGTTCTCTTTAAAGGGAACCTGTCACCAGGAGACCCATTTTTACCACTCCTCCAGTCCCCACAGAGCATAGCACATACACTGCCAAAGAGTTTTTATATAAAAAGTAGGTTTTACAGAGAAAAAGATATGTTATATAGAACCTTTCAATACCATGTGCTGTGTGACTAGGCACTTGTCCCCTGGGAGTGGCTGGAAAGGAGCAGTTTCCCACCCTCCTTTGGGAAACCGCACCTCCATGTGTCCTTTTCAAATAAATTAATTACTCCAATCACTCGGGATTGACTGTAGATGAGCAGAGGGTGTCGCTAAGCCAAATGATGGGTGGTTTCATGTATTTATAAAGGACACACGGAGGAGCGGTTTCCCAAGGCTGCGGGTGGGACTGTTCCTTTCCAACCACTCCCAGGTGACGAGTGCCTAGTCACACAGGACATGGCATTGAAAGGTACAATATAACATATCTTTTTTTCTGTAAAACCTATTTTTTATACAAACACTCTTTGGCAGCGTATGTACTATGCTCTGTGGGGACAGGTGGAGTGCAAAAAATGGGTCTCCTGGTGACAGGTTCCCTTTAAGCTATATTGGCTTGGCCATGGAAATGCAGCAATTTTGTCCAGGGGTTGTCCAGGGAAACATTGATTCACACTATTAAAATAAACTCCCAGCTACAAGTAATGTACTTATATATAGTCAGTTTCCCTGCTCTTCAATCTAATCTATAGTTATGTGATGCAGGAAGTAGCATCACAGGACCACATGCTATGACATCATGACCTTAGATTCTGTGATCATAAAACAGAGAAGGAGGTTTTTATTTCTCTCAGTGTCAGATAATTCTAGTCACATCATTACAAGGAGCTGGTTGAAATTGCGTGACCTGTGATGTCAGACCAGATGGGAGGAAGAAATATTCAACTTAATTTCTGTGCCGTCCCTAACCAATCCCATTGCAGTCGTGTGCCTTGACATGGAAGGTGATGGGCTGAAAGTAGTGATGCAGGTTGTACCTATGCTGGAAGATAGAAAGGAAACCATGTGGAGAGAAGCCTCTCCAACTATCCTGGAAGTTTAGCAGGGACAATAGTATGAGAATAGGGCTCCACAGATGAAAAATCTGGAAAATCTGGGCTGCAGCACCTCTATTCCAATCTCCATCAGCTACATTGAGATGAATGGAGCAGAATGGACATGCCCGACCGTCACCGTCTGCTCCACTCATCTCGGGGAGCAACGAGAGGTCCGATGGAGTTACCTCCAGCAAGTTAGGCCCTATCTCGTGTTAATAGTGCCTAACTTGTTTGGTGGGGAAATTTTTGGAGTTTGTTTTTTTTTCAAGTCCCTAGATAACCCCCTTTAAGCACTCGAGTTTGCCTAGAATAGTCAATCAGTGCATGATTCCTCAGACCTCAGCCTGAAAACCCCTTTAACTAGAACATACCAGGACTTATAGCAAAATGCCCTTTAAAAATATTCTTTTATTTTGAAATATATTTTCTGGGAGTCCCTCCCCTCTCAGTGCTGGTGTTTATGTCCCTAGGGGTTTCCCTTGATGCAATTACATATAAATTAATTAAATTTAACAGTAATGAGAATGTGAAATACACATCATGCTAATATGTTGTACTGTGCAGAATCCACGGGGTGCTAATACTTTGTGCTCCCCACTGGAAATTATTTATGCTTCTCTTTTTCATCCTGCAGTAGATCGTCCGGAAGTCAATCTCGATTAATTCCATTAGAAACGGATGTGTTGGTATTTATAGATCTATATGGCGGTATGTAACATGAGAACTATTTAGAGGAGGACCTCGTGCCCCAGTCTTTGCATCTCACCTTAGTGATCCTGGTCTTTAAGTGACTCCCAGTGGTTTATCCTCCACGCTGATAACTAAGAGGCTTTTAGCACACTGTACACACAGAGTTAAGTAACCACATGGTTGTTACGCAGCGTTGCATAATCTGTACCCAGGGAGATGCCTCATACCGAATCTGTGTGAAGAAGAATATATGTAAGAATGTAATGCCAGCGTCTTCTATGTGTGAAATAGAGATCTCAATGGCGATTGACCCGTCAAAAAGGCAAAGATAGTAAAAATGAATATTAGAGGAAATTATAAACACTGGAGGCATCAGGCGCAAATCGTGATTTTCCCTCTGGCACACAATACACTCAATATGAAAGAGACATCAGCTCCTAATACACCGAGATGAATTTTTCACCAGGTACGGCCTGCACCAGAATCTTGCTACAAACTATAGTAAATGTGCCAGCCCAGGGGACATCCTGCCCACTCCCTGTCCTTCCCTGCCCACTTGGCTATGGAGGTGGCATAAGGGGAGAAAAACAGGCATGCAAGTAATGATTAGTTTCCCCTGTGTCCAGTAAAGGATTATTAAATAGGTGGTTTGGGTGGTAGCCCGGGTCCAAAGCCTTTTAGGGGGCCTACGGCAAAACTGCCAAAGGCATGTAAATCCTGGTGGCGCTGCCATTTTGGATTCAATTAGCACCCTCTTGCGAGCTCATTGGGGGGTGGCAATCAGTCAGATATGACAGCCTTGGATCATACGAAGACCGAAGGCTATCTAGTTTTAACTCATTGATTACAATGTACAGTCCTCAAAATGGTAGCATTAAATACATAATCAAAAGTTGCAAAAAATGACACCACACACAGCTCCTTACACCGAAGTATGAAAAAGTTATTAGCGCCAGAAGATGCCTCCCACACTCCAAAACATACTGGTAGGATGATTAGATTGTGAGCCCCATTGGGGACAGGGACTGATGTGACAAGCTCTGTGCAGCGCTGCATAATCTGTGTGTGCTATATAAATAATTTTTTTTATTATAATTAAAATGAAGAATTTTTTTTGTACAGGTTTTAATTTTTGTAAATGTATGAAAACATTCTAAAACCTATAAAAATTTGTTAACCCCGTGATCGTACTGACCCAAAGAATTTAGCAGACCTGTCATTTGGGGCATACAGTGAAAGACGTAAAATCAGAGCCCACAAGACAAAGGCACAAACACATTTTTTCCCCAATTTCACTGCTTCCCAGTACACGGCATGCAATATTAAATACCAAATACCGTTACTATGAAGTGCAATTTGTTACACAGAAAACATGGAAAAATAAAAATGTTATAGATTTTTGAAGGCGGGTAGCAAAAAACAGAAACACAAAAACGAAAAAGAGCCAAGTCGTTAAGGGGTTAATAAAGAACCTTGGAATGAGACATTTGAAACAAATGACTGGAAATCGGAATTGTCTGCTCTGTTAATGACTGCTCTCTCCTTCAATCATTAACCCATTGTATTCTGAGAAATATTTGAAACCATTTAATTAAATGATAAATGGACCCAGCCGCCGGCATGTAAATGGGCCTATTACTGGATTCTGCTTATTCTACCATTCCCCAGACAGACATATATTATTACTAAACACATCTTCACTATGTTAGCTGCATATTTAACATCCCGTGTAACTACAGTACATTGAAAGGCCAATTTTGGTTGTCTTATGAGGTTTCAGTTCAAACTCGTTCTCATTAAAAGTTAATTTCAATTATTTCAGCCAAATGCTCTCAGAGTCGGAATGTATGAATAATGGATCGTTACTTAAAAATGTAAAAAAAAAATTGTATGTTTTCCGGCATCATAGCACATCCCCCCATAGGCACTGAGTGGAAAAACTTTGCGAAACATCAAGGGCACGGCGGCGGTGGCGGCGGTTTTGATTAAATAATTAGGCCGGCCATTTTCAAATGAGCGAGTGTGTGGCATTAATCACTTTTTATGCCGCAAAGGAGGAATATTAAACGCGGGTGGTGATGTATATAGAAAGTAAAAAGCGCTGTGTTGGGTGAAATCACATAATCTCATAAGCGGAAAAGCTAGTTACATTATATTTATCAAAGATAATAAATTACCCCGACCATCATACTAATGAATGTTTCACTATGGCTGATAAAGTTTCTGTAAAACTCTGAAGTTGTAGTGGCTTAACTTTGACCATAGTCTTAAAGAGGTTTTTTTTTTCCATATTTATAGACCTGGACACAGATAGGGGGTCACACTTCCCAAAATTGATGAGATGCACCATCCACCCTTCCGCTGTATCCATTCTCCATGGCACTGCCTGAGATAGCCGAGTGCTGTGCTTGGCCAAGTTTCTCCAGAGGTTTAATAGACTGGCGATGGCGATGATCAGTTCGTTTGTGGCTAGGGGTTCTTGATTCACAAACCTTCCAACCATCTTGGATTCAGTAGGATAAAGCTGGCTTTCCAGGTCTGTCCCTACATTCCAAGAGCGGGAAGTATGTCCCAGGAGGCATCTCCACCTGTGTCCCCCAAATGCCACCCAGTTCCTGCTTCACCATTCAATCTATGTTGCTTCAATACGTGGAAGAGGGCAGCAGGAGTTTTGTGATGAAGTCCTTCTGACTTTTTGACTTCGGCAGTGACAAAGAAGACAGTAGATCTGCTGTGCGAATAAGGAAAGTTGGGTATCAGATTTCTATGAAAAAAGGCGGGACACAATATATGTTGGGAGGCAATGGAAAGTTATGGCATAAATGTTCTAAATGTTGATTGAGCTGCAGAGAATGGGGAATTTAAAGGATGTTTTCCACTAAATAAGTTAGGCCCTATCCACAAGACCCCCACAGATCAAAAGAACGGGGGGTCAGATGTGGTCCCTTGTACCCCAGTCTGACCCCTTGTTGACCCCCAAGATGATCGGAGGAGCCGGCATGTCTGGGCTTCCCTGTTCATCTGTATGGATCTGATGGAGATTTCAGAGACCCCCAAAGAGATTGTGTCCTCCCCAATGGTCTAGGGTAGGGGTGGGCATCTAATTTTACCAAACAAACACATGAGAAATTGACATGGTTTTTGAGGGCCAGAGTAAAATTCCTATCGCAGATAGAAAGATTTTACCTAAGTTAACAATCTATTGCATCATCAAGGAATTCAAGGAGAGAAGTTCCATTGTTGCCTAAAAGGCTCCAGGGCTCCCAAGAAGGACCAGCAAGCGCCAGGACCGTCTCTTAATAGTGTTTGAGCTTGGGGATGGGGCTACCAGCAGTACAGAGCTTGCTCAGGAATGGCATCAGGCAGGTGTGAGGCATCTGCACGCACTGTGAGACTGCGGAGACTCTTGGGGCAAGGCCTGGTGTCAAGGAGGGCAGCAAAGAAGCCACTTCTCTCCAGAAAAACATAAGGCACAGAATGATATTCTGCAAAAGGTACAGGGAGTGGACGGCTGAGGACTGGGGGAAAGTCATTTTCTCTGATGAATCCCCTTTCCGATTGTTTGGAACATCTGGAAAACAGCTTGTTGGGAGAAGACAAGGTAAGCGATACCACCAGTCTTGTCTCATGCCAACTGTAAAGCCTCCTGCAACCATTCATGTGTGGGGCGGCTTCTCAGCCAAGGGAATCGGCTCTTTCAAGACGCCTAAAAACACATCCATGAATAAAGAATGGGACCAGAATGTCCTCCAAGAGAAACTTCTCCCAACCGTCCAAGAGCAGTTTGGTGATGAACAATGCCTTTTCCAGCATGATGGAGCACCTTGCCATAAAGCGAAGGTGATAACTAAATGGCTCAGGGAACAAAACATAGAGATTTTGGGTCCATGGCCTGGAAACTCCCCAGATATTAATCCCATTGAGAACTTGTGGTCAATCATCAAGAGACGGGGGACAAACAAAAACCAACAAATTGTGACAAAATGCAGCAGTGATTGTGCAGGAATGGACGGCTATCAGGCAGGATTGGGTCCAGAAGGTGATTGAGAGCTGCCAGGGAGAATTGCAGAGGTCCTGAAGAAGAAGGGGCAACACTGCAAATACTGACTTGCTGCATTAAAGGGAACCTGTCACCAGGAGACCCGTTTTTAGCACTCCCCCAGTCCCCACAGAGCATAGTACATACACTGCCAAAGTGTTTTTGTATAAAAAATTGGTTTTACAGAAAAAAAGATATGTTATATTGTACCTTTCATTAGCATCTGCTGTGTGACTAGGCAGTTGCCTAATGGGAGGGGCTGGAAAGGAGCAGTTCCCCCCCACCCTTGGGGAACAGCTTTTCCATGTGACCTTTTCAAATATATGAAAACACCCATCACTGGGCTTGGCGACGCCCCCTGCTCCTCTACAGCCAATCCCGAGTGTTGGGAGTTATTCATATATTTGAAAAGGTCACATGTTTCCCGGGGGGGGGGACTGCTCCTTTCCAGCCCCTCCCATTAGGCAACTGCCTAGTCACACAGCAGATGCTAATGAAAGGTACAATATAACATATCTTTATTTCTGTAAAACCTATTTTTTATACAAAAACACTTTGGCAGTGTATGTACTATGCTCTGTGGGGACTGGGGGAGTGCTAAAAATGGGTCTCCTGGTGACAGGTTCCCTTTAACTCATTCTAACTGTCAATAAAAGCTTTTGTTACTCATAATATGATTGCACTTGTATTTCTGTATGTGATAATAATCAAGATTACTACATATATACCTATATGGTACAATACACATGCTGCCCCCTTTTCCCTATTTTTGGTTTGTTCAACTTCATTGTCATGATAAATATCTTGTAGTATGAGAGCATCTCCATGTAGCTCCCATTCTAAAGATGAAGATAACAGAGAGTCACAACACAGAGGAGATGCTGCAGAATTGTGAGCTCATGGGTAATACTAGCACTTTCTGTAAATCGGGTAACAGAAAGATGACATGTTTGATCAGATGCGTGATTTTCTTCTTCTACCTGGCTGCCACTTCAGCTTCTTCAGGCTATGACTTGTGTGTGCAAATTTAGCAATACAAAAATTATAACACTTTCATAACCCAGCCATGCCGTGCGCCAGTTTTCTGTTGGACATTGCACGTTCATTCTGGTGTAAACTGCTTGCACAGGGTAAGTGTCGGCACCACAATTGTGTTGCACGTAACCCTTTTGTGGCACGGCTGCGCTAGTCTTCATGCAAAATTTCTGCACTGACCGTGCGCCATATTTAGCATGCAAAGTCCGACAGAAATGCGTCATGAGCCCCATGTTAAAGACGCACCAAAAAAATAGTGGTGCACTCTGTTGGGGCAATGCAGGGGGCGCCAGGTTCATGAAGGACGCGCGCCAGATACATTTTGCTGCACATTGTATAACATATATAGCATATGTAATAACATACCGTATTTTTCGGACTATAAGACGCACTGGACCATAGGACGCACCTAGGTTTTAGAGGAGGAAAAATAAGAAAAATGTTTTTTCCCCAAATAGTATGCCAAAGTATTTAATAAAGTAACAGTAAATAACTGGGCAGTGCAGCCATGTTCCTCTTTGGAGAGGGGCAGGGGCGAGCAGCCTATCTTTAGATAGAATTATGCTGGCACGTAGTCAGGGGGTCTCAAGAGTTACCAGGGTTGTATAGGTATGAGTATATGAGACAATGGTCACAAGAGCTTACAATCAATGAGGAGGAGGAGGACACAGGAGATGACAGTGCTTGTACAATGGCCACAAGAGCTTACAATCTATAAGGAGGAGGGGACACAGGAGATGACAGTGCTTGTACAATGGTCACAAGAGCTTACAATCAATGAGGAGGAGGGGGACAGAGGAGGTGACAGTGCTTGTACAATGGCCACAAGAGCTTACAATCTATGAGGAGGAGGACACAGGAGATGACAGTGCTTGTACAAAGGTCCCAAGAGCTTACAATCTATGAGGAGGACACAGGAGATGACAGTGCTTGTACAATGGCCACAAGAGCTTACAATCTATAAGGAGGAGGACACAGGAGATGACAGTGCTTGTACAATGGCCACAAGAGCTTACAATCTATGAGGAGGGGGACACAGGAGATGACAGTGCTTGTACAACGCTCACAAGAGCTTACAATCTACCAGGGGGACAGCAGCCACTACATACCAGGCAACAAGTGGTTAAGAGTGTGAGAGCAGAGACCCGTTGGAAGGGAGCACTAATCACTTATCTGATCCTGTGCTGGGAGAGAAGTTACAGGTCAGACACAGCGCTGTACAGGCTCGGCTCCTCTCGGGCTACTTACAAGCGGGGATTGTCAGTGATTTTCTCCTCCCCCTCTCTCTCTCCACTGCTGCCATAATTATCATGTATATCAGTGCCCTGATATACATGATATACATCAGAGCTGGCAGAGCGCAGGGGTGCAGCCCTCCATTCCCTCCAGCAGTGGAGGGCTGAGAGGAGGAGAGGAGCGCAGCGGCACTCAGCACAGCCGCTGCGCTTCACTGTGAAGGGCTGCGCTTACTGCCAGCATTAGCTGGCAGAGCGCAGCCAGATGCCCTCCATTCCCTACATCTGGACTATAAGACGCACCACTGTTTTTTTCCCATTTTCTGGGGAAAAAAAGTGCGTCTTATAGTCCAGAAAATACGGTATGTAATATAACATATATGTGATGTATACTGTAAATGTATGAATCTATGTGATCGCATGTGTGAGTATATAAATATGTATATTTTTTAAGTTGGAAGGGGGCCCCATTCAGAAGCCTGCTATGGGGCCCTTCCTCCCCTTGTTATGCCACTGTCAAACTCACCCTATGGTGTCCCTGCAGGCTACCAACTGCTTAAAGCACATAAACTACCTTGATTAGGGCAAACCTGCTATAATGAACCTAGCTAATGGACCCTGAGAGATCCTGTAAGGTGAAATCTTATTGTTGGATGGTGGAAAGGGCAGGTAACAAGAAGTCAGCGATAGACCACTATTCACACTGCTACACAGAGGGACAAACAACAGACACAGACAATTGGAGTAAAAAAAAGATGGTCGCGAAGGCACAAAATCGCATCACTAGAGTGAGGTCAAAAAAATGTAGCAGAGGTCAGATAAACAGAAAAGCAAGAATCACAGAGTGTGAGGTGGCCAGTAATACCAGCAAGGTACAATGGGACTGGCCAGGTATATAGAGGAGTTCCTGAACGCCGCCTCCAGCAGCCGACTGGCCATCCATCATTCTAGTAACCCTTGCTGGACAGGGCTGGGCTGCAGAGGAGCTAGGTGTGGCTCAATCAATCCCAACACAGCAGCAACTTTAGCCACTGTTCACACACACACAAAAGCCGCCTTCTGTGGACAGAAAACAATGCTGGCACGGATGTTACAACCAGTTTGTGAGATCTCCTCAATGTGCTGTTGTATACACTCTCCTCTCAGGGTGGGATCTCTTATGGGAAGAGATCCCTCACACCAGTGCACCAGAATAATCCAAGTCCAGCTAAAATCCTGGAATATAAAAAATAAACTTTACACATTCCTGCTACTACTAACAACACACAATGGTATGATTACATAGGAAAATACCTAATACTGTCTGCAGCTTTGTATGGTCCAAACTCTGGACAGATTCCCTTTAAATCTACAATCCTAAAAGATTGGTCGGGGGCAAGCTGCCCACTTTGTGGCAAACTCAAACATATGAGAAATAAAAACTCTTCTACCCTGGAGAGTCTGATACCGTACAATACACCATAATATATCTGTGATTGATGTCATTTACATTCCAGTCCGATGTCAGATATTCCAGGATATACATTCCTGTTGTAAATAGTAACGTCCATCTATGAGCTCGGAGCACTCTGGTGGGTTGTGTCTCTCCTTTTGGCCTGGGGTCGTTGTGCAGATTATCCACTCAAAGATCAAGGGGAAAACATATTATGCAACCTTTCATCTCTGCAGGCTACATGGATTACCATAGAGGTAATATTACTTATGCATTGCAGAACAGCAACTGTGATAACAGCTCGTATACGGCCGACTCTATAAATATCACACTATTTGGATTTCGTGTGTGCATTAAAATGTCTTTACGATAAGATAGACCGATGTATGAATGTGAGACTATATACTACCTACTACCCAGACATTTGGTTTACTATGTATAATAATAGCACATTTTTGTTCAACTGTATTTTTATTAATTTTTCATAATAAACATAAAGAAACCACATCAAAACAGTCATAAGTGGGGTTTCTATTAGGCTATCATAGATAACAATCTTGATACAGCACATAGGACTTGAAACTCGTTTGTCTCTCCAATTCTGAAGTAGGGTTCAAGTGCTCCCCCTTGTATTCTAGAACAGAGGTTAATACAGGAAGATGGAGTTTGCTTGTTTCCATCCAGTCAAAATAAATCACCTGTTGTGGTAAGGGGGCGTTAAAAGCATTTTTCAAAGTTTAGCTAATAACAGCGGCTATAATAGTTTCCACTACTCTCCTGAAGGGGCTAATGGGGGGAAAGGTCCAGAAAATATGTTGCATTGTGACCCCCGATCCAGGGTAAGAATGCCTGGTGCCGCCCCCCTTTGTCGCCAGCCATGTACCTTCACGCCCCCCCCCCCCATGCCCACTTGGAGTAGAGGTAGCCTATTTCAGGGCTTCTACGTTAGATTTCATTCCATCTCTGATAAATGCGCCCCATTGAGAGGGTCTAAGCAACTTGGTCCCAGATCAAAGGCCACATAGCTGATGGTAGCTCTTTTCCCCAAAAAATATTAAACAGAACACGTCATAGTAATAGGCGTTCATGGCGGATGATGGTGAACATAAAAGAGAAGACATGAAGAGAAGACTTGTATGCCATTCACCTGCCCCTTAACCTAACCCTTAGTATTCTCACCCAGTATACTGCCCCCACTGGTGACCCCTACAATGCACCCTTTTCTATCACATCCCACCATGTATAATGCCCCTACCACTGTGGCCCAACCACACTGTAGATTACCCGCTGCCTTGTATGACGCCCTTTTGTCCCATCTGAAGCCTGGGACATACTTCTCACTGCATGGGACAGCAGGACAGACCCCAAAAATCAAGGATTGTCCAACTGGATAGTGGGTGTTTGGGAGATGGGGGTATAACCTGTTATGTAACTGCTCTGCTTTACCAAAAAAGGTGACGAGCTTGCCCAAAAGTTTATAATCGATAGAAAATTGTGGATGCTCTCCAATGTACTGACACGGATTATTTGGGGAACATAACATTCCTTTTCTGTATGTGCAGTGTACACCTGTGATCCATCTTGTCCACGTCCTATTGTAATGATGGGAGTGCGTGCCTCAGCTGTAGACCACACGGCCTCATTCTAAATATTGCAGACAAGTTTTGGACACCCCGGGGAATGGCTGCGCCGCTTGTGTGGCCCAGTTGCTGAAGTGAAAGCTGACGTTGAATAGATAAGACAGCGACCTGATTTCTCACCCTTACAGAAGTTTCATGAAGCTCGTAGTGAGGATGGAGGAAGCATCTGTAGAGGTTTGTATGGTAACAGTGAGGGGGACAGAGCACTCTCCGACACATTGTTATCATTTGTGTCTAGAGATATGCATTTTGCATATACAATTCCATAAATTATGCCACAACCATAAGGACCTACTGACACTACCTACTGGAAGAAAGCAGAAGATATTTAGGTCAACAAGGGTGGGGGGGTTTCATTCTTAAGATCTCTCTCTAGTATCTACTATTTGTATTTCTATAGGACTTGCCACGGTTACCCATCCTATGGTTCTTTGTTACTACAAATGGGTCTTTAGGTAACTTTTTCTAACACCCCAACTTATGCTCCTTGATCGCTACTTACTGGTAAGACTATGCTGAATCAATAAGCTGTAGTAATAGAATTCTTGAGACTCCTTTATAGAATCCTTTAAGGCTATATAATATTATGGCATTATATAAATACAATTCCTTATTATTAATATTGACCCAACTCCAGGCCCCCAAAAATAACCTGCCGCCTCTACCTCAAGAACACTAAGATGAACCAACAAGCTATAGTAGTAGAATACTTGAGACTCCTTCGTCGAACCCTGGATTTACTCAAATTCTAGCTTGGTTATGTTGTCGCACGCATTTGTCACACCCTAAAGGTAATCTACCTTCAAACTCAGGGGCACCGAGTTAGATCCAGGCCCTGTGACTGTGGTAATCCTCTTATATATGTTATCTTCTTTCTAAAATCAACTTTCTATAATTATGCTAATAAGCCAAAGAGGCTATAGGAGGCATGACCAGAGCCCCACTCTATGCTGCAGCTTTACAGGCTGTTACACTGTCTCCCTCCCCATGCTTCCTCAGAATTCCCTCTCTCTGCCTGCTGTAAGCTCACACAGTAGGAGAAGGGATGTGCTTCTGCACACTGTAAAAGCCTGTGAAGCTACAGTACAGAGAAACATTGCTAACACCTCCATACACTTCAGGCTCATTAGCATACTTTTAAAAGTCGATTTTGGAAGGAAGGAGGTCATGGATAACAAATATAAGAAGAGTAAGTTTATGGTAGAGCTCCTCCTAATTTATATGACCGTTTGTACTGTGGGTAAACCTTTTTTACGCCACTTCCCAATAACTATTGTTTTTAATGAGGTTGTGCAAGTTCTGACAATGTCAGATTTAAAGTTTATTTTGTCATGTTCATTTACATGTTGCCATATAGAGATATATCTTAAAGGGAAAATGTCATCAGATTTTACCCCATTTGACTAAACCCCCCCCCCTGGTAAGGTATGAAATATCCTTTCTAGAATTTCCTCTTTTATGTTAAATCTCCCCCATTTATCTACAAAGAAAGTTCTTCCAAAGTCATGTGACAATGAGCAGAGAAGAGTCAGATTTTACCTGAGATTAGTCAAGTTTAGAGGTTACACCCCTATTTTTGGCTCTATAGTACCTAGAAATATGCTTTTCATGCCATATTAAAGCTAATAATCTCATCTTTTTGTTCTGTGAGCTACATAACTTGAGATACAGGCAGTTAAATCATAGTTGGAAAACAAAATTTCTCGGCTGTATACTCTCAGTTCCTTTGGGGTTAAATTGCTAAATTTGCTTGTACTAAAAATCCCTAAAATTTCTATTAAAAATTCAGATTGTTCTCATATTTATTTTTTTCCTGAACGTGTTCAAATTGCCCCATCCCAAAACTTTCCAGCGATGCAGGCTCTTTGGCGATGCAGTCTCCTATCTCTTGTCTCCTAGTGAATGACCCTGTAATGATTATAATTAGAACCTGCTCTGCGCTGTCTGGAACATGTGACGCTAATTACATACGAGGCCGTCGCCATCCATACACATTGTACTATTGTTATTTTAAATAGGACTTTATATGTCCCTTACTAAGACGCATGTTAGGCTAATGCAAATCTTTAACATTCGGCTCCCCAATAGAAGGGAATTGGTTCATTAAAATTCTGTGATTAAATGACCAATTGTATAAATCTCTGAGATATTATAAAGTGGCAGTCACGGCAAATTAGTGTCAGTGGTATAAAGCTGTGGCCTGTCATTTGCAGCCTTGATGTCATCTGTGTGTGAGGTCCACTCTTGCATCAATGACAACAAAAAAAAGATTGCTTGGGCAGAAATAGGACCTGATCTATAATTTACAGCTTTGGTGGTGAAACGTTATGTCACCAGCGTGAGAGCAGCTGGATTCCCAGGGACAAAAGTGGCTTGTTGTAGTTCTGGCCTAGTGCCAAAATATGTCACGGTGGCTTAGTCCACGGGATCAGGTCTAGTCGACCGACAGCTCGGAGATGCAAGAAGAGGGAGAGGCCACGATATACATAAAGGGATTCCCTTGGGGCACTCACAATCTGCGCCCGCATTTTCATCGGGTTTCCTGACTTTTCGGGGATGTTGCCGGGGTTTGTGTCGCACGTGATCAGATTTTGGCGCGTCGGCGCCGGCTTTCAAGCAACAGAAATCGGGAGGGGGCAGGCCGTCGGACTATCTGACGGATTAGGACAACACACAGGATTTAACATTTAAATTTGTGTTGCAAGCCAAGCACTTACATGCACCAGGAAGAAGAAGGTGAACTCTGACGGACCTGAGCGGGGAAGCGACACATGCAGGATATCGGGCGCACAATATGCATTCCGGCGGACACTCCGGATCAGGGATCACGCAGGACTGGGTAAGTAAATGTGCCCCAATATGTGTGTTTTTTGAATTGAAATACTAAGTCAAACAAAAAATACTAAGTCATACATAAATCTGTGTTTCGGGAGGCTAGACCAGAATTATATACCAATTTCTAGGACAACTGTGACAACATCTGATCATTCTGAATAGATGCCCAAAGCTCTTGTCTAGAAATCCAAAGAGATAAATGCTTGTAGCAGAAAGAGAAACACATATATTTTTTCGCACTACAAACGTCCTATAGGGTTTCCGCAAGTGCCCACTTATGTTCTATATGACATCACTGGAGTTTGACTACCACTCCATTATTTTTATGGGACTTCCCTTAGGTCTATCTCGCACAGTCCCATTGAAACAAATAGAGTCCTAATTGAGAAATGTTAACATTTTTGTAAATTCTGTCCAATAATTGTTAGAAAGACACAACCCCTGGCGAATAGAATGTTCTGTACAAGCTGATACTATTTCTTATCTTCCATTAAGTATTCAGAAGCCGCTGGTGCTTTTATCTTCCATATGCAAAAAGCAGATAAAAATGAAGAAGCCTTCATTACCGCTCCACATAATAATTTTTTGTTTATGTAGAATTTTAAAAGCTTTATACACAGCGGAACGCCAGAACTCTTTTTAGACAGTTGTAGCTTTTAAGGGGGCGATTCCATTGTCAGCCTCGGTGGGGAGGCTGCTTCCATGTAAGTGCAGCATAAAAAAATTTCTGACAGCTGTCAGACAAACAATGTCACCTAAATATTATAAGAGGCACAGACTGGAAAAAAACGGAATGTGATTGTAGCTCGGCATATTCCACATGTTCTGGGGAAGAGAAAAGGAAATTAGAGGAATTTTTTGCAGAAGTGAACGGATCAAGCTGTTCCCTGGAGGTGAATGTCACTCATTGATTGAATGCGGCGCTGTGTCATTGACTACTGTACGCCGTATATACAGGACATTTTCACCAGTTGATCTGGTGTCAGTAACTTTTTAATAACCTATTTTCTGATATATGTTGATTTCTATGGTATAATTGCCAGTTCTCTGCTGCCTGGGCGACAAAAACGAGATCGGAAGCGAAGAAGCGATGTGAGGCGGACAATTATTGCTTTTGTTTTGCAAGATGCAGTTGAATTAATCATATGGTTGCTAAAAGGGTTAATGTTTTTATATGCTGGTAGTAATAGGGAAAATATTTTGAAAACATAATTTGAAGGGGTAGCACTACTAAAACCAGTTAACAACTACCCAATGAGAGGGACCAATGACTTCTGTGAAATTCACTTAATGTGCACCTTATGGGCGCAGAGGGCGATGTAGTCTCATGGTGACTCCCTGTGATTTTCATGGCTTTCTTGGGGGCGGGGTTAGGGGCATGGCTTAAAGGGGGTTTCTGGGGCCCTCTAAGGCCCCTTCCACACTAGCGAGTGTGATGCGATGAACTCGCATCACACTCGCATCGCAAGCTGCCGGGAACGCACAGCCCGAACGCTGCACCGCGGGAGTGAACTGACATGCTGAGTTCACTCCCGCGGTGCAGCGTTCGGGCCGTGCGTTCCCGGCAGCTTGCGTTGCGAGTGTGATGCGAGTTCATCGCATCACACTCGCTAGTGTGGAAGGGGCCTGACACTGCAGGCCCCATAGCAGCTGCTATAGCTGATTTCCCTGCAGTTACGCTCCGGGAGGAGGTCCTACGTGCACCCCAGGGATCATCTTGCAATACATTGCAGTATACTGTAACTAGATAATCAGGGATATGACAAAGCAACCCCATGGAATTCATTGATGACAGCCATATTAGGTTTCCCCAAGATTGAACAAGTTCCACTTCTGTTACCAAACAATACACACTGACAGACCACACAAGACAAACCTGACAAACACATATAGCTTAATGGACCTTCATCGTCAAAAAACGAAGGAGCGGTCGCAAACACAGATGCTCCAGATCCAATAACACGAAAGCTACGCAGCCAGAAACAATAAGGAATACAGTTGATGTTCTGAATCTTTCTTCGCATCAACTAACAGGATCAACTTGAGGTACTTTCGATGGGCATGAACTTCGTTCCCACCGAACAATTTAATCTTTTTTCTACCTTATGTGATATAAATCGGTTTGTACGGAACTTACGGTAACTGTTAAGAGACATTTTCTCTCTGATGAGTTTCTCACCTCTGAGAACAACAATGAAATTACCGGCTTTTCTGACAATATATTTTGTGATTTTAATTTTCAAGAACAATTAACATTGCTGAACCTGACGTCGCTGGACAATCTAGAACCCCTTCCATGAATGTATTCCAAGAAAAAATAATGCGTGATCTTTACACACTACAAAATGCCAATCTATCCTGTGGCAGGAGAAACTTGTCCATGGGTCAACTCCGAGCCCTCTCCGAACTTCAAAACCTGACTGAGTTAACCATTAAAATGTCGGATAAGGGGGCACGGTAGTGTTCATGGACAAGTCATTCTATTGTTTCCAGATAAACTCTATGTTGTCTGATTGTAAAGTATATAAGGAGTTGACCCCCAACCCCACCAACATATTTAAAGAAAAATTTTTTTTCCATTATAGATGATGGTTTTTCTTTGGGTGTGTTAACTTCTAAACAAAGAGATTTTCTAAAGGTTCATGAGCCTCGTATTCCCATTATACACGGCCTCCCAAAAACACATGAAAACATTTTCCCTCCACCCATGAGACCCATCATCTCTGGCACAGGTTCAATCCATGAGAATTTAAGTGAATGGCTGGATAGTCTTCTCCAACCTCTAGTAGTAAGAGTTCCTGGTTATTTACAGGACTCTTCAGATGTATTAAGAATTCTTAACAATTATGTCTGGTCTGACAATCTCAGCTGGTTAGGCTGCGATGTTGTCTCGCTTTATACTGCCATCCCTTACACCATTGCCATGAAAGCCTTAGAGTTTCATTTACAGACATACAGTAATTATACTAACGATCTTAAAGAATATATTTTACATATCATCTTATGTCGCATAACTATTTCATGTTTGCAGATAGATTCTATCTGCAGGTCCAGGGGGTGCCAATGGGGACGAAATATTCGCCTTCATTGGCAAACCTGGTCATGTCATGGTGGAAACTGCAATTCATCTACAGTGAAGAGAATCCTTATCTGGAACACATTGGGGCAGATTTACTTACCCGGTCCATTCGCGATCCAGCGGCGCGTTCTCTGCGGTGGATTCGGGTCCGGCCGGGATTCACTAAGGTAGTTCCTCTGACGTCCACCAGGTGGCGCTGCTGCGCTGAAGTCCGCTGCAATGCACTCAAGTACACCGGCCTATTCCTGGTGAAGGTAAGTGCAAGCTCCACGACACTTTTTGTTTTTTAAATGCGGCGGTTTTTCCGACTCCATCGTGTTTTCGTTCGGCCAAGCCCCCCCGATTTTCGTCACGCGCATGCCAGCGCCGATGCGCCAAAATCCGATCGCGTGCGCCAAAATCCCGGGGCAATACAGGGAAAATTTTCGCAAATCGGAAGTATTCGGGTAACACGTCGGGAAAACGTGAATCGGGCCCTTAGTAAATGACTCCCATTGAGTGGTATGGCAGATACACCGACGATCTCCTCCTCATTTGGAGGGGCGATGTATCTGCCATACCCTCATTCATACAGTACATTAACCACAATGACTGCAACTTAAAGGGAACCTACCACCACAAATCTACCTATAAAGGTAGATTGGGTGGTAGGTGGATCAATGGGACGTGAGGATAGCCCTTTTAAGGGCTAATCCTCACGTCCCTGCACTTTTTTGATAACTTTTATTAGATATATACTCAAATTTACTTATGCGGCTACTGGGGCGTGGAGTAGCCGCATCTGAGGTTACACGAGGCGGCTACTCCATGCCCCGGTAGCCTCTTTTCCCCTCCTACTCACCCATCTTCGGCGCGCATCTCCGCATAGCTGCGCGCCCTCGTCCGGCGATCCTGCCGCCTGCGCATGCGCAGAAGAGCAGGCCCGCGCCTGCACGGTCACCGCTCCGAAAGACGGCAGGATCGCCGGACGAGGGCGCGCAGCTACGCGGAGCTGCGCGCCGAAGATGTGTGAGTAGGGGGGAAAAGAGGCTACCGGGGCGTGGAGTAGCCGCCTCGTGTAACCTCAGATGCGGCTACTCCACGCCCCAGTAGCCGCATAAGTAAATTTGAATATATATCTAATAAAAGTTATCAAAAAAGTGCAGTAACAACCGCAGTATAACTTTACCTCAGCTGTACACTAAAACACAACTGCTCACATTAAACAACAGGTGACTTTCTATACAATTATACAAAACATATTAAAGATAGTAATATAATAATAAAATATGTGACTTACCAGGATTTTCTCTGTACCAAGCATCCGAATGTGGTTCATAAACTTCAAATAACGCAGATTTGTTGGATTCTCTGTGGAATTTAAATTACAGTTCTGACTGGGGTGGCAAATGGAGAATCTATTCGGTTTTGGGGTGGCAGTTAATATTAAATTACCAAATTAACAACTAATGGATCTTAAGTTCTTCGCCGTAGTAATACAGGGTGGAACTGTGAATAATGTATGAAGAGAGCTCACAGGGTGAGCCGTCATTATACAGACTTGGGGTTTGCTGTATATTGCAGCAAACACACACCGCTAACACCCACAGTCGGTACTCATAGCTCTGTACATGGAAAAATGAAAAATGTATAGATTTTTGAAGGGGGCGGGGAGCAAAAAATGAAAGAAAAAAGGTTGCGGTGCAAAGGGATTAAAGGGAATTTATTAAGTGTACAATACAGGGAAATATAAATAAAGGGTAAACCAATTAAGGGACACAGACAAAGGAAGTATACAGGTAGAGGATAGGGAAGGAAGTGCCTAAGTAATGAACTATATACAATCTTGGCCAATCTGAAGATGGTGTAGAGTCCTTGGTGGCATCTTTGACTTCATATCTTGCAGGACACATCATTTGAGTCTATGCTCCCCCCTAGAAGAGTGGCGGCGAACCTATGGCACGGGTGTCAGAGGTGGCTCTCAGAGCCCTCTCCATGGGCAACCACGCCATCACCCCAGTGCAAAGTTCACCAAACAGGACTCAAGGCCTCCTGCAGTCCCAGGCAGCCCAAGACCATGAAACTACATTGATAATCCAAACTTCTCCTTCTTTCTACTGTATTGGTGTCCTCAGGTGCCTATACGATTTAAACCTGTGAAAGAGCAGGTTACTGCCTAAATCGTCATATAGGCACTTTGCAAAAGATCTGTGGGTTTTGGCTGTAGTTTGGGCACTCTGTGTCTAGAAAGTTTGCCATCACTGTCCTAGAACTAGGAGAATCCCCAGGGGGCAATACCATATAGCTGTTTATCCAGTAATCTTTATTAGGAGCATTGTAGGAATATATGGCCTAGTTCTCCTTCTGTCCATGTTACATTGTCCCAAGTCACATCATGTTGCACATTCCAACAATGACCCAACATTTCTTGACATTTCAATGTCGTCTAGAGCGACAGCCATTTCCATAACATTATTATAATTCCTTTGGATACGAGTCGCTTTAAGTGCCTAAGAGACAGTGAATAATGTCCCTCCAATCATAGTGTTTAATGCCACATTATAGGAAAAGAGATAAGCCATAGTAAGATGCATTAGGCTACTATTCAGCGGAGCATTGATCACAGCCAGAAGTCTCCGGGATCCACATGAATGCAATCAGCTGCACTTAGTTCTGCAAAAAATGTACCAGTGATTTTTGATATTTAATTCCCCCAGCATTTACAAAAGGAGAAAAAAACAAGTCAAATGACATATTCCAAAAAGCTAAAGCAGTGTGAGCTTTATAGAAATGGCTTTTTAGCTTCTCTTCAGCAGACGGCTATTACCCATATTACAGAGCGTTTTCTATTTAATTGCTGTGAAGTGCTTTCCTATAGGTACACGCCGCTCCCCCGGTATAGTACATTACTGCGGCAGCAGCAGCGGTGGTAAATTATTCTGCTATATGATGTAAACATTAACTGGTCACATTGATGCAATTAAATGTTTCCTCTGTAAAATACATAAACATTACCAAATATACACTAGAAGGAGGAAAGTATATGGGGGGAGGGGGGAAATGTATTAGTGCCTTATGCAACACCCCTGCCAACACATAGGTAAGGTGGTTGTTGTGAATAGTGCCCTCTCCATACCAGGAGTTGTTACGGAGAATGATCACCTCTCTAGGAGGTCTCTAAGTACTGGAGAACCTTGTAATTGATGCTATAGCCACTGCCTGGAGTTAAACAATGCCAAATGTTATTGTCCATTGATAGCACCTGACCAAGGGAGTATAAAAACCTCTGCTGGGCGGGAGCACATGGTCTTGGATTCCAGTCAGTAGATAGAGAAGCAGGTGCAGTGTGCAGCTCCTGCCGAGCTGCTCTCCAGACCCACTACCAGGAAGAAGAGATATCTCAGGCCACTGCCTGTTACCTGAGAGCAAGTCAGGAGGCTTAAGCCCCAGAACAGGGGTCCCCATCTTCACTCAGCTCCATTCCTTCCAGCCCAGCCTGCAGTTCTCACCAGGCTGAGAGTAACCTTCCTACGGACCTCCCACCAGCTTGTTCAATCTACTGTTATCATTTGGACGTTGCCTGCTGTTGACTAGAGAACTGTAAGTGGATTTGCACAACGTTGCCTCCATCTAATCCCTGGACATACCCCACCTTGTTCTTTCTAAATTGCGCTCTTCACTCATTACTTCAAATTATTTGGCCACAATGAAGTTACAACAATGAGGAATCACCCCCCCCCCCTTTCCAGATGTTGTAACTTAAAGGAACAAAGGCAGCGCAAAAGGGACATGGCTTAGACTCATCCTAAACTAGGGGCAGTTTAATGATATGAAATGGGAAAAAAAAGAACAAAGTTCTTAATGGTGAAGTAATGACCACTGTATTCATAGGTTTTGCTCAAATATGGAAGCAGACAAAAACATAGGGCCAGACCTATACCCCTCTAGAATGTACACAGGACAGACACAAATCCAGAGCAAAACCCTGTGTCTTTTTGAAACGGGTCAAAGTCATTGAGTTCGGCAGATCTGATCAATGACTCCTGAAGGGTTTTTCAGGGTTAATTGACCTCCTGGGTTATGCTCTCGCCAGGATATGACCTCTATGTTATCTGCTTACATAACAAGTATCTGACGTGTGTCATGCCGACAAGTGAAGATGACAAATAGTGTGGTCTCCATTCTCCAAGGACAACCTTCATCACTTGTCCTATCCTTCATGTATCTATTCTAGTTTTTGTATTGATCGCACAATGTATTTATATCTGTGCTTTTGGTGCCCTAAAAGTAATACTTTGAAAAGCATACAATGATAAGATTTGGCCTTAAAGGGGGTGTCCGGAATCCTAAGAATAGGCCATTAAAACTTCATCAGTGGGTGGGCTGACAATTGAAATTTTAATATATACTGTTTGACGTTAGTACACTTCTCGGTGGTACCTTTGACTTGGGGAAGTCATTGTAAGTGGGTGATAAGAGTAAAAGTTTGTGTGAGACAGTCTCAAACCCATCAGTTAGGGCAAGGTTAGTGGTTGGTGAGTTTTGTCCAGTTTGACTTATGGGTGAGCATTCTTGCCTGCATCCTTCTTCTCTTACTTTCTCTCTTAGTGAATGCCCAAGGGTCTCCTGAGGAGGTTCCAATTCCATGTGGTGTTTAAACATTGTCTCGAATTGGTGGGATTGGACGATAGCGAGTTGGGCATCCATTCCTTTCACATGAGTGGCGTCATAAAGGTCAATGTCCTAGGAATGTGGGAAGATGGCATCAGACGGCTGGGCAGATGGTGTTCTGCATGTTAGAAATATTACATTACTAATATATTGAAAATAAGAAAAGAGATGTGTATGGATGACACATGAAAAACTTTATTAGTAAAGCATTTAAAACACACTTAAAAACCCCAAAAATGGGTGCATATCACAAAAACTCCCCAAACAAAAACATAATAGATGACAAAGAGTTATCACAATGAATAATATCAAGGTAGGTAGTGATCTTAAAAAGTACACAAAAATACCTAGGACCAGGGGTCAGAAACTAATTAGTTACACAAAAGGTGTATAGTATAAACATGAGGTCCAGTGTTAGTAAAGTGCAAATGAATAAGGTGCAAATCTACATTACCATATATGTAGTGCAGTCTGGGGAGGAAGAAATGCCCCACGCGTATCGCCCGGCTCGTGGGCTTCGTCAGGGGATGCCGGCACATAATGAATGATATGCTTATATACACCAGCCGTTCCGCCGCGGCTCAGCCCACCCACTTCCGCTCCATCATGAAGTAATATCCGGACATGCGCTATACAGACCGGAAAAATGGCCGTGCGTTCAACCCGGCCGGAAGCGCCCAAGAAAAATATGTAAGACCTGCGTTCCACCGTGCCGGAGGCCGTAAGAATGATGTAAAGGTCTCCCTAAACCCTGACTGTGCCTACAAAAAAGTACCTATATATGCCGGTAAAGGTAACGATTGAAAAGTAAAACAAATAAAGTATGTTTAGTCTAAAAAATTGACGATTATTGTGGTGCGACATATAGTATCTTGCGTCGACAATAGAATCAAACTAGTGGTACGAAGTATACGATAGTTATATACAAAAATGGCTATGGAAAATAGATCAAATATCGGCGAATACACAGAGGTAAAACCTACAAAGATAATGCTGCTATTAGTTAAAATGTAACACGTCCTCTGCATATTGGTTAGTCATAGACATGCAATATATACATTGTCAATTTCCCATTGTTCGTGTCCGACCTTCTTTAGGTTTTGGGTTCTTTTATGCTATAAAAATGTGATCGCTTGTTTATTATATATTCATATTATATCACAGTCAAGGCCGGTTCTAGACAAAGTGGGGCCCTGGGCAAAACTAAAAGTGGGGCCCCAAAATAAAACAATTTTATGACCAGTCACAGTCAGAAAGAGTCTCCCTTTAGTATGGTAAAACAAACTGTAATATGGGAGAATTTTATAGGAGATAGATAAATGATAGGGAGATTTATGGGCAGCACGGTGGCTCAGTGGTTAGCACTACAGCCTTGCTGCGCTGGTCAACATCTGCAAAGAGTTTGTATGTTCTCTCTGTGTCTGCGTGGATTTCCTCCGGGTCCTCCGGTTTCCTCCCACACTCCAAAAAATTACTGGTAGGCTGATTAGACTTGTGAGGCCCATTGGGAAGAGGGACCGATATTTTCTGAAAGCAGACACTTGCCCCATTTTCAAAATAGCATCAAAGAGTTTATAGACATAGGCGCCTTCATGCAACTTTGATTCGAAATGAAACATTTTACAAAAAAATACTTAAAATTTGACTTTGATGGCAAAAAATGTGCTCCAAACAGAAACTATTTACCTTCACATCTCCTAAATGTAATAGATAGACATGTGTAGAGTTCACAAATGTCCCATATTAATATGTTCACATAAATAAATCATCATAATATCACTAAAACTGTAATAACTAGATATCTGCTTTTCAGCTACAAAATTCACACAAATCTATCATTGTATGTTCCTTACACAATGGTCACCCAAATAAATAACTATATATCCATAAAACAAGCTAATGAGATAATAAAGTCACTTTTAGATGTCGCCATTGTATTAGCTGCACAATAACAGAACCCTCCGCGGATCATAAGAATGAGAGTGAAAACATCATAACATCGGTGTAAATAATAGAGGATGGTGTGAAATAAAAACTTTATTCCAGGATATGTGTGTTTTTGGTGTTACATATAACTTTATGGACATGTTCTGGGTTTGAATGTTCATCGTATCAGTCAATTTTCCCAACAACAAAAAACTATCACAAAATAAAAGGCAATAAGAGAGAAAGTGTGTTCTTTGATAGTTCTGCATAAAGAAGGGTTAAACACATGAACATTAGTTGATATTATTACTTATCAGAATGTAGTAACATATAAAGTGATTATTTCCATTATCTGTGAGGTGCAGCAGCTCCCGTGTGCAGCAAATTCTCCCCGAAGCCTGATGGCTAAGAATCTGGAGGGGTGCACACTTCAGAGGGCTGTACCTCTGGCTCTGTGACACATAGAACCTCACTTCTTTTTTTCCTGTGAAAGAAGAGAGTCTCCTCTTTTATATGAATCTAAGTTTTAGGAAAATGGAGATAATAACTGTTGAACTGCCATTGGGAGATATATAAAAGTGGCACTGATATTCTCACTTTAAACCTGAATATCTCTGGATCCATGGCACCTAGAAACAAAATTCAAGATTCATTTGAAAGAAGAGATTCTCTCCTTTCTCCCAGGGGCCCTGGGCAATTGCCACCTTTGCCTACCCATAGCGCCGGCCCTGATCACAGTTTATCTTATATATTAGTTTTTTGTATTCTTATGCATTTTGTAATGTTCTCGTCGTGTGCCCTGGCCGTTCCGCTGTGGCTCAGCCCCTTGCTTCTCATTTCGCTTCCGCTTTTGCCTGCTATTCCCATTAGTGTCACACAACGTTAACGATCTAGATAGACAGCAAATTCTGAAGTTATATCTTTGGAGACTATGGGGGTCATTTACTAAGGGCCCGATTCGCGTTTTCCCGACGTGTTACCCGAATATTTCCGATTTGCGCCGATTGTACCTGAATTGCCCCGGGTTTTTGGCGCACGTGATCGGAATTTGGCGCATCGGCGCCGGTATGCACGCGACGGAAATCGGGGGGGCGTGGCCGAACGAAAACCAGACGTATTCGGAAAAACCGCCGCATTTAAAAAAAAAAATTGTGTCGCGAAAATTTCACTCACCTTCATCCTGGATAGGCCGGTGTATTTCGAGGCATTCCAGCGGACTTCAGCGCAGCAGCGCCACCTGGTGGACGTCGGAGGAGCTGCTTTGATGAATCCCGGCCGGACCCCAATCCAGTGCAGAGAACGCGCCGCTGGATCGCGAACGGACCGGGTAAGTAAATCTGCCCCTATATATATATCACCACATTATAGCCATTATACTACACCTATCCAGACACTAAACACCACATACGTAGATACCGTCAGGCGTGAGCATTTTTAAAACTGCTCACACCTTACAGTTTTTATTGATACCATACACCCTGGGTATAAATTTTTAAGGCGTGTCTTATGCGTCCGTTCGCAATGTAGCCTTTTTATATGATGCATTTAGGGGCTATCAGTCTCTTTTCTAGAGGTTTCTAATATCATGTTTATACACGAACCTTCACTTTATTATCCTTTGCGTCTTGTCATACTTCTTATAAACTTAGTCCCGATTGATGATTTCTTCGAGAATGCTGCCTTGTGTGTGTTTTAATGTCCCTCTTACCTTCGCCGCTTTAATACCATTCTGATACTGTGCCTATACAATGACTTTACCGACAGCAGACGAATATACTATATATTTTATACTCATATCGTTCGATGCTCTTAGCAGTATACTTCGCCGCCTTTGGAATATTTCTGTTAGAAAATGTCTTTGTAGGTTTTACCTCTGTGTTTTCGCCGATATTTGATCTATTTTCCATAGCCATTTTTGTATATAACTATCGTATACTTCGTACCACTGGTTTGATTCTATTGTCGACGCAAGATACTATATGTCGCACCACAATAATCGTCAATTTTTTAGACTAAACATACTCTATTTGTTTTACTTTTCAAACGTTACCTTTACCGGCATATATAGGTACTTTTTTGTAGGCACAGTCAGGGTTTAGGGAGACCTTTACATCATTCTTACGGCCTCCGGCACGGTGGAACGGAGGTCTTACATATTCTTCTTGGGCGCTTCCGGCCGGGTTGAACGCACGGCCATTTTTCCGGTCTGTATAGCGCATGTCCGGATATTACTTCATGATGGAGCGGAAGTGGGTGGGCTGAGCCGCGGCGGAACGGCTGGTGTATATAAGCATATCATTCATTATGTGCCGGCATCCCCTGACGAAGCCCACGAGCCGGGCGATACGCGTGGGGCATTTCTTCCTCCCCAGACTGCACTACATATATGGTAATGTAGATTTGCACCTTATTCATTTGCACTTTACTAACACTGGACCTCATGTTTATACTATACACCTTTTGTGTAACTAATTAGTTTCTGACCCCTGGTCCTAGGTATTTTTGTGTACTTTTTAAGATCACTACCTACCTTGATATTATTCATTGTGATAACTCTTTGTCATCTATTATGTTTTTGTTTGGGGAGTTTTTGTGATATGCACCCATTTTTTGGGTTTTTAAGTGTGTTTTAGATGCTTTACTAATAAAGTTTTTCATGTGTCATCCATACACATCTCTTTTCTTATTTTCAAGATATTAGCATTCTTTAGATGTGTGCCAAATTGTCATTTCATACTATTACCCCACCTCTTTAAAAGGTGTCAAATATTACATTACAATATGACATCTGGTGGTTCTGTAGTATTCATCTGTCTTTTTCCTTTCCTTTTTTCCTTCTCACAGGTTTTGATTCCAGTTTTACTGTTTATTTTTTGCTGGGCAGATTCTGCCAGGTAGCAGGTATGCTTGCTTGGCCATTCGGGGTTTGAGAGATGTTCGGGGTTTGAGGTGGGTGCAACTGTTGGCAGAGGTCATGGCTATCGGTCAACAATGTTCTAGCCCTACAGTCCCTGTTGACAATGACCATCCTGTCCCATTTATGTGAGTTTTTCGTCGAGGTTGTTTTAGTCTGGTCTGATGTTACTTCCTCTACACCCTGGAGGGTTCCAGCAATGTGGGAGCCATTGAAAAGTCAAGGTGATTTCTGATTTTTGGGTGTCTAAACATTTTCGATCCACTGGTGGCATTCCTATCCCCTTAATTTTGTAGGTTAAGGCTCAGTCCCATTTTTTTGGATTCTGACTTGCGTCGCTTTATATGGTTATAACTTTTGAACACTGTTACTTATCAAAGTGATTCTGAGAATGTTTTTTCCCCACATGTTGTACTTCATTTTAGTGGTAAATTTTGGCTGATAAGTTTTGCGTTTATTTACAAAAAAAAAAAAAAAATGATGAGTTTTTAGAAAAAGTTGCCATTTTCGTAATTCTAAATCACCGCGTTTTCAGGCAGATAGATTTACCACCTAATTAACTTGCAGAATAACATTTCCCATTTGTCTACTTTACTTTTTCATAATTTTTGAAATGTCTGGATAATTTATTTTGACGTTACGCGGCTTACAAATCGAATAGCGATTTTCACAATTGACTATTTTGGGGATAAATACTGTTTGAAATTAAATTTTACATATTTAGCAACAAAACCCCCTATATAACCAACCCATTTTCAAATCTGCACCCCTCAAACTATCAGAAACAGCATTTACAAAGATTGTTAACCCCTTGAGATCTTCATAGTAATTGAATCAAAATGGCGGTGAAATTTAGAAAATTTTGTCGGTTATACGTTCATTTAGCCCTAAAATGTACACATTTCCAAAAGATAAAAAGAGAGAAACACACCATAAAAAATTTGTTCTACAATTTCTCCTGAGTGCAGAGACCCACCACATGTGACCGTTACTTGTTTTATGGGCGCGCATCGAGGCGCAGAAGGGAAGGAGCCCTGCAGCTGCCAGGATTTTAGTTTTCTCGTTGCCCCCTTTTGAAGGCTATAAAATTTTCGCTTTTTCGTTATTGGGGCCATGTGACGGCATTTTTTTTGCGGGACGAGATGCTTTTTCCAGTGTTACCATTTTGGGGTTGGTATCACCTATTGTTGAAAATTTAGGAACTTTTTTTGAGGTCATGAGTAGAAAAGCATCAATTCTGTACTGGATTTTTTTTTATTTTTTTGTGTTCACCGTATAGCCAAATAATCATGTTATCTTTATTCTATGGGTCGATACGATTACGGGGATACCAGACATGAATATTTTTTCTTATGTTTTACAAAATTTGCCAAATAAAACCCTAATGTGGGAAAAAATCTATCATTTTTGCATCGCCACTGCGGCGTTTGATCAAGCACTAGGAGCTGCTTACTTTAGTAAGCAGCTCCTAGTGCCGAAAATTTAGGTGACAGGTCCTCTTTAAGTGCAGAACACATTGAAAGAACACTATTCTTCACATTCCAGATGTGCACGCACATCTCCTAACTTAGCGGGAGACACGCACGAACACCTGCAAATTGAAGAATAGTTTTATTTCAATGAGTTCTTACAAGGAAAACATCTGTAAACATCTGTAATGTGTTATTCTGCACTGTTCTTTCAATGTGTTCTTTCAGTGAAAAATGCTCGCGTCTCCCATTGACTTCAATGGGGCTCGTTATTCGATACGAGCACTCGAGCATCGGGAAAAGTTCGTATCGAATAACAAGCACCCGATGCATATTTTCCCCTACTTTTGTGTATGTATGTCTGCCAGTTTATAGTTATTTTTGCAGGTTTTTATTTATTTATTTATTTTGGAAAATCAATACAGTCTGCGTAAAGAAATGGGTCCCCTGACAATGATAATAAATCACTATCCACTATCTGTTTACCGAGTCCACATAGGATGAGTTAGAGATATCATTAGTATCACAGCACCCACACACGCCATGTCAATACCTACAGGGAATAGCCGATAACTCCTGCTATAGAATCAGTATACGGCAGGCTGGATGGAAGCAATCTCCTTGAGAGGCTCAGTCTACAATGTGTTAAGTCCAATGGTGTGTTCTTCATAGATAAGGGACATCTGGAGGGATATGACGGTATCCGAGTAACCGAGTGCAGGATATACTTTGCATCCGCATATCTCTCTTTATCCCCGAGCTTCCAAAGTTTCCATGTTACAATGTATTCCCAGGGCTTTGTTATCTCTTCTGTGGACTTTGAAGACAGGGGGGGCTGAATATGGCAACTACATGCATGGAATCTTAGTATTTGTATTGTACAGAAAGATACACATATTCTGTATTTTATATTCCGTACAATACATATGGAAATTCTGATTTTATTGTGGGAAATTTGTGCACTCCATGTCAGCTTTTTATATTCTACTTAATTTTTGAAATGAAAGTATTTCTGTGTGACTTTGTGTCAGTATTTATTTTTATTAGAATTATTTTTTATATTATTTTATATATATATTTATATATTATTTATAATATTTCTATATATTATTATTTATATATTGTTTTTTTTATATTTCTTAGATTCGAAGGAATCTGCCATTTTTCAAGCACCAAATGGAAGCTTAATCTTTTCTGATCCCGGACGGATCTTTATAAAATGGCCTCTGGCTAATACTGTCATTCATCCCAGAGCAGGATGGGCAAGGGTAAATGAAAAAATTTGTAAAAAAATCTAACCATATTCCAATTTCCAGGAGAATTGGAGCAACAGTTGGATAAAAATAAATTCAAACCCAAAATTTGGCAAAAGCTTCAGTGACGTGAATCTTGGATGATTCACTTGACGCTACATACTAAATGTACAAAGTAAAAATTGTTTCCAAAACCACTGAAAGAGTCATTACCATATGACCAGCTCCATCTCTTGATTCCAGATGAAGATGGAGTTAGATGGGTGTTTCTGGGCTGGAGAAGACATCCTTGCACTGCCCACCTGACTATACAGAGCCTCTTTAGAATACTTGGGGCCACATGTATCACTCGTTTTTTCTGTTGTTTTTGCGCCTTTTCATTCAGGCGCACCTTTTTTTCGCCATTTTTGCGATTAAACGCCAAACTAGCCGCGCAGCAAAAATAACCAGCTTTCCCTCATCTATCTTACCAATCCAGTTGTTTTGCTGTGCCTAATGATATTCATCACTTGCAACGTTTTCATTTAGGCGCAAAAACGGGCGCAAAAACACTCCAGCCCGAAGGTGGCGTTATCTGAGAAGAAAGCACTGAGCCCCTTTGCAGAACAGCTAATTTCTAGCAGCAGAGCTCAGCCAGACACTGGAACATATAAAAGATACATTAGATACTCTGCAGACATAAGCTGCAGACTCTATTTACAGTTCATCACCTTCTATTTACAAAACATTCTGCAAAACGCTGAGCTCACAGCAAGAGCAAGAGAAGTTTGCAGAATGTAGCAGAAACGACATACAAGTGTCCCCCATGTAATTCTGCACAGTGTCTGAGGGGGATATTGTGCAGAATTACAGGGGTGCAGCAGGAGACCAGCACTGGGGGATCCCCTCCAGGAGAAGCCCCTGCTGAGGAGGTCACTGGGTGCAGGGTGTCACACACCTGGGTGCTGCTGTGAGTGTTATCTTCATTCTGGGCTGTGGGAGAAGCAGAGAGGAGCTTGTAGCAGGATCACATGTAAGAGCCTGAATCTAACATTGCGCCTAAACTGCGCCAAAATTGCGCCTAAACTGGTTTAAAGTAAAGTGATTAATAAGAGGCAGAAAATATACTTATCACCGATGGTTGTAGCTTGTGATAATTCTGGCAAAACAGTGCGCCAGAATTTAGGCGCAACTACTACACTTAGGCGCACAAAAGTGATAAATGTGGCCCTTGGTGTTGAAACTAAGAGCACCATTTGCTCCCGAACAGTGGGGACTAGAGAAAAAATCTGCCGATTTCACTAGTATCTATTAAAGGATATCAAGTAATTGGAATTGGTAGAGGAATTGGTAAGGTCCTGGTTTAGGTGGCAGTTGAACTAGGTAGGTCAAGAGACATTTATTTACAAGTCTGTCTAGGAAATCCATTTTCAAGTATTTGAGAAGATTGGTTTCAATTATTTTTAATTCTTCTCCATCAGATAAAATAAACACTTTAATGCATTATCCATTGGGAGAAGTGCAATGCCACATTTAACCTGCAAGGTTGCTGTAGGGAAATTGAAGAGGTGTTGCACATGCTTAGGGTCCTGACAAATGGGACCCAGGGTTGGCTCCAGGTTACATTAGGCCCCTGAGCGACAGAGCCACAATGGGCCCCTTTGCAGTGAAATACGTGGCAGCATTAAAAATTCAGAAACTAAAACAGTCTCCTGTTCCCTAAAATATTCCCTAGTTTATCATGCCAAAAAGCCCCCTTATGGTTATTTTATATAAAACCTCTCTCACCCTCTATGGATTCATTAGATACAGCCACCCTCACCCCAATGGATTCCTTATGTACAGCCTTATGTGGGACCCCTGGAGCTCTGCCTGGGTATACCCAGTGCCGGCACTGGCCCCGGAGGACCCCACTAGTAAAAAGAGATGGTCCAAATCAAACAACTCCCTTAAAGGGGTTGGCCACCTATAGAAAACTTTAGCAGGTTAAGTATAATACCCCAATAGTGTCATCCATATTATAATTACCTTAAAAGGTTTTTTTTTGCTGCCAGGAGCTGTGTCTCTTGTAGCCCCTCGAGACTCGAGACTTCCTGTGACGTCCTGTGTCCTGCTGTCTTAAGACGTCCTGTGTCCTGCTGTCTTATGGTGTATGGAGGCAGCTGTGCAGTTGTTTCTGTCCGCCATAACCTCTCTGATATCAGTGGCTGGAGAGTAATGAGGATGTCCTTGGAGTGGTTATGACGGAGGAGCCATGCATACAGTAAAGGCTGCGCATCCTTCTCCCTATACTGGAAAGCAGCAGTACACGGGACATGTACCACGTGCACAAGGGTCATGTGACCCGCAGCTCGTGGCCGCAAACGAAAAATTTCTTCAAAGCAATAATATTGTGGGTGATTCTATTAGGGTCTTATACTTAACCTGTTAAAGCTTTCTATAAATGTCGGACCCCTTTAAATAGACCCCCCCCCCCATATAAAAATGGGAGCTTTCTCTTACACATTACCATGACAATAAAACCAGCTTCTATCTGTAGCTCGTGCTTCTTTTTCCTCACAATTTAACCGTTATTGCTAAATCTCTAATGTGTCTAATAAAAGAACCGGAGACAATTCCTATTAAATTACTACGTGTTGAAAAAAAAGAAGAACTTGTTAATACTCTCTAAGCCGCATGTTCCAAGGATGCGTCTATTTATAATAATCTGTAGGTGGAAAACACCTCTGGATCTATAAACTTACATCTCCAGCTTGTCAGCCTTTCTTTCTGTCCCCGGTTATTATAAAGCCGTTTTGTTTCCTTGGTGTAATCTCTTAGAAATAACGATCTACTGTCTCTTACACAAATCCCCTCCGCCATTCTCTCCATTTAATTCCCTTCCTTTGGGTGAAATGAATATTTATGGATATTACACTTAACTATAATCATAGCAAATGGCCTTTGAATCCCATTCTTAGAGGTTCTTACCGTATTCCCGGTGACTTATTTTACACGATTGTATAAGATCTATTAAATAGGTTGTTGTTAACACTAATGTTCTGCTGTGTATTCCCTGCAGAGGCCGTGCTTCAGGATTTCTCTCTCTGGGAATAAGATTGATACTTAGTAAGAGAAGGAAACAGGTTGCAGCTAATTTTCATGTGTAATCTATTTATCTGTCTCATATATCTAAATATCTAATATTATATATCTAAGTATGTATCTTATAATATCTACTGTATATACTTGAGTACAAGCCGAAGCCTCTAGTTTTACCACAAAATACTGGGAAAATTTATATTATATTATACAGTATAAAAAATATGTAGCATTGGTCACAGCCCCTCCCAGTAATTAAATGCCCCATGCAACCAGCCCCCCACTCCAGTAGTGAAATGTCCCATGCAGCCTCCTCCAGTATTGTATTGTACAGCATCTTCCCCCAGCAATGAAATGCCCCATGCAGCCTCCCCCAGTAATATAATGCCCAGCAGCCTCCCCCAGTAATGTATTGCCCAGCAGCCTTTCGTAGTAATGTGGTGCCCAGCAGCCTCCCCGAATAATGTAATGCCCAGCAGCCTCCCCCAGTAATGTAATGCCCAGCAGCCTCCCACAGTAATGTAATGCCCAGTAACCTCCCCCGGTAATGTAATGCCCAGCAGCCTCCCCCAGTAATGTATTGCCCAGAAACCTCCCCAAGTAATGTAATGCCCAGCAGCCTCCCCCAGTAATGTAATGCCCAGCAGCCTCCCCCAGTAATGTAATGCCCAGCAGCCTGCCCCAGTAATGTAATGCCCAGCAGCCTCCCCCAGTAATGTAATGCCCAGCAGCCTGCCCCAGTAATGTAATGCCTAGCAGCCTCCCCCAGTAATATACTACCCAGCAGCCTCCCACAGTAATGTAATGCTCAGCAGCCTCCCCCAGTAATGTAATGCCCAGCACCCTCCCACAGTAATGTAATGCTCAGCAGCCTCCCCCAGTAATGTAATACCCAGCAGCCTCCTCCAGTATTGTATTGCCCAGCAGCCTCCCCCAGTAATGTAATGCCCAGCAGCCTTTCGTAGTAATGTAATGCCCAGCAGCCTCCCGCAGTAATGTAATGCCCAGCAGCCTCCCGCAGTAATGTAATGCCCAGCAGCCTGCCCCAATAATGTAATGGCTCATGCAGCCTCCCCCAGTAATGTAATGCCCAGCAGCCTGCCCCAATAATGTAATGCTCAGCAGCAGCCTCCCCTATTATCTATTAAATAGGTGTTGTTTACACTAATGTTCTGCTGTGTATTCCCTTCAGAGGCCGTGCTTCAGGATTTCTCTCTCTGGGAACAAGATTGATACTTAGTCAGAGAAGGAAACAGATTTCAGCTAATTTCCATACAAATGTAATCTATTTGTTTATCTATCTCATATATATCTAACTATCTAATATTTCATATATCTAATTATGCATCTTATAATATCTACCATACATACTCGAGTATAAGCTGAGAACCCTAGTTTTAATGCAAAATACTTGGAAAACTCATTGGGAGTAATTTACTAAGGGCCCGATTCGCGTTTTCCCGACGTGTTACCCGAATATTTCCAATTTGCGCCGATTTCCCCTGAATTGCCCCGGGATTTTGGCGCATGCGATCGGATTGTGGCGCATCGGCGCTGGCATGCACGTGACGGAAATCGGGGGTTTGGCCGAACGAATACCCAACGGATTCGGAAAAAACGCAGCATTAAAAAAAAAAAAAAGTGTCGCGGAGCTTGCACTTACCTTCGCTAGGAATAGGCCGGTGAACTTGAGTGCGTTCCGATGCCACCTGGTGGACGTCGGAGGAACTGCCTTAATGAATCCCGGACGGACCCGAATCCACCGCAGATAACGCGACGCTGGATTGCGAATGGCCCGGGTAAGTAAATCTGCCCCATTGACTTATAGAGTATAAGCCTAGGATAGGAAATGCATTGGTCAAAGACTCCCCCAATAATGTAATATCCAGCAGCCTCTACCAGTAATGTAATGCCCAGCAGCCTCCCCCAATAATGTAATGCCCAGCAGCCTCTCCCAGTAATGTGATGCCCCATGCAGCCTCCCCCGGTAATGTAATGCTCAGCAGCCTCCTCCTGTAGTGAAATGTCCCATGCAGCCTCCCCCAGTAATGTAATGCTCAGCAGCCTCTTCCAGTATTGTATTGCCCAGCAGCCTCCCCCAGTAATGTAATGCCCAGCAGCCTCCCCCAGTAATGTAATGCTCAGCAGCCTCCTCCAGTATTGCATTGCCCAGCAGCTTCCCCCAGCAATGAAATGCCCCATGCAGCCTCCCCCAGTAATATAATGCCCAGCACCCTCCCCCAGTAATGTAATGCCCAGCAGCCTTTCATAGTAATGTAATGCCCAGCAGCCTCCCGCAATAATGTGATCCCCAGCAGCCTCTCCCAATAATGTAATGGCCCATGCAGCCTCCCCCCAGTAATGTAATGCCCAGCAGCCTCCCCCAGTAATGTAATGCCCAGCAGCCTCCCCAGTAATGTAAGGCCCAGCAGCCTTCCCCAGTAATGAAATATCCCATACAGCCTCCCCCAGTAATGTAATACCCAGCAGCCACGTCCAGTAATGTAATGCCCAGCTGTCTCCCAGTAATGTAATGCCCAGCAGCCACGTCCGGTAATGTAATGCCCAGCAGCCTCCTCCAGTAATGTAACGCTCAGCAGCCTCCCCCAGTAATGTAATGCCCAGCAGCCTCCCCCAGAAAAGAAATGCTTCATGCAGCCTCCTCTAGAAATGTATTAGCTGCTGTTGAGTTACAGCTAAAATGTTTCTATTGGTTTTGGACTACATTTTGAAATATTTTTTATAAATGAACTATACTTTGGATAGTATAATACATGTGGATACAGAGCTTTCTATGGTCATGCACTCCTGCTGGTGAGCAGAGCATTAATTTACTGCACTGTATTTCTGTGAAGGGAGAAAAAGCAGAGAAGACTGTGAACTCACCCACAACCTCAAATCCCTGCAGAATAGCCTCCCAAACCCTTGTGGTAAGGGAATACTGGTTGACATTCACTACTATAAGTGTGTGCTCAGAACAGAAGATGAACAGGGAGACCAACAGATAAATATGGGTTCAGGTTAGGGCTTTTGGATCCGATTGGGGTTCAGAGTTCTGAATTAGGAAGTATCCAGTCTCAGGTACAGGGTTTCAGATCAGGTTGGGGGTTCAAGGTTCTGGATCAGGCAGGATCAAGGCTCCAGGACAAGTTTCAGTCAGCAAAACCGACTGTAGTACTACAAATCACTGGAAAAAGTATAACCAGCCCTGGGGGAACTGAGGACTGCATAATTAAGGCATTCCTGGATGCCACCCTTGCAGTTGACACGGTTGTCCATCAATCAACCCATGCTAACATCCGGTTAAGAACCGAGATTAAACAACCCAGATTTCCACAAAACACCCACCCAACTCAGCCATGGTAATCAACTCTGCAAGGCAACTGTCAATCACAGCTTCAGCAGAGAAACCCTAGGTGTGGTTAACACGGTCGAAATTCTGCAGCCAGAATCCATTCAGAGGGTGTCAATATAAATCATTTATGTGACTTGTCCCTCTGACTACTCTGGGTCCATGTGCTGTTAATTTACCCCATGGCAAGTTGAGAAGTGTAAGCAGTGATCTGGATGCATGTTCCAGTTTTGCTCTACAACAGTTTGTATAAAGCTTATCTGCTATCCTGTACATTGTTATGCCATCTTCACGCTTCCCGTTCTGATTTCGGAAATCTAGGTCAGTCTAACCAGACTTTTTTCTATTTATTTCAACCCCAGATTGCTAAAATTTCAAGTTGTCGAGAAAATATGATTTGAGCCATAAGTTATGTGCGTTCTGAAAACAAAATTAAAGGATGACTTGTCAAAAGGATGAATTTAATGAATTTAACGATGCTGCTAAGAAGTTCCGAGCTCCGATTGACCACGGAATGTCACCGCACTATGACAACTGCTGAAAAGAAACAAATATAGCCACAAATTGCAATTTATTTAACAGCTGTTCCTGGCAAACACTTTCATTATACCCTAAGATATGGCTCCAGATACTTCGTGCCTAACAGATCCGCTAAAAGATATTTGGATTGATCCTCAAAAATGACCTCAATTAAAACGGTAACCTTAGCTCATGGAATTATGAGAAAGTTGAGACGTATGATAGGCTGTGCAGATAAATCGTATGGCGGTTCATATCATAATGGTGCAGGTCAGGGCATTCTATGGCTATTCTATCAGTGGCGGATGTTTTTCCAGCTCTGTATGTTCGCTGTCTTCTTGGGTCACAAGGTGAGATTTTCTCACTTTTACTAAAATGGAATATCCAAGTTATCTAAAAATAGCCACCTATCTCTTTTCACGGGTGCATCTGAGGCCTGGCGAGTTCACATGTGAAGCTTCTAAATTATAGATGTGTTGTTAAAGGTCAACTATAGGTTTTTCTCATCTATGAAATTCACAGATAATTAATTGTAGGGATGTGAATTGCTCTGCAAAGTGCTATATATGAAGAACCAGATATTCCAGCACATGTACTTATTATATTGTAGGGGTCCACAGACTATGATTTTAGCATGGAGAACACTGTATGAGTGTCCAAAAAAGGGGCTGTGTTGAGAAACTGACTGTTGTCTGTCAGAATCAGGGGTAGTGGACCCACGTTACCACTGTGAGCGATGACGTTAGCCGACACTTGGGAGCATAGTCTAAGTGGCACCCAGTGATCACCAGAGGCTGCCGCAAAGCGGGTTGGACTTGCTGCGGTGGGATACCACCAGGTCGCTCCACAGGTGTGACTTTGCTCGTGGTGGTGGTGGCCAAGGAGAGGTACAGAATCGTGAGGTGGAGGCAGAGTTGTGGTCAGGCAGGAGGTCAGGACAGACGGCAAAGGAGCAGAGTCAGGGACAAGGCAGAAGCTCAGGACAGGCGGCAGAGAATCGGAGTCAGGTACAGGAATTGACGTCACAACAGGAAATCACAATAATCACAGGAATAATGCAGGGAAGCTTTCTCAGAGGCACGAGGCACAAAGATCTATCAGGGGACACAGGAAGGGGTCGGGAATTTAACAGGGAAGGCGGCCGGCCAGCACCAATTATCGGCGTGCTGTCCCTTTAAATCTTAGAACACCGATGCGCATGCAGGGGTGCGAGGGGACCACCACTGGAATGAGGAAAGGTAAGTGCTGCCGCGGGGCTCCAGGGTAGTGGGGAGGTACTCGGGTGCTCCTGCGACTCCGAACATGGGTTGCAGGGGCACCCATGACATGGTCTTTTTGTATTGGCAGGTAAAATCTGCAGTTTTGGCAGGTAAAGACATCTCTGCAAACAGTATTACTGTTGGTGTCAAAAAGCCTTGAAAGTTGCAGCAAAAACTAATGTCAGACCTTTCTGACTTGACTCTTTGTGCACCTTCCTTGCTACTTGTTTTAGCAAGTAAGGTATTGCAGATCCATATTCTGGCTTGAAACAACTCCCTGGTGTGATGTTCTGTGTGAGACTTCTTGAGTGAAAGGTAAGCATCCTCTCTGAGCTTTGGGAGTGCCTCAGGTGTCAATTGGAGTAGCAGATGTTTTATTATTTGGCTACTGGTGTGGCATGGGGGTCACTGCATTTATACCTTTCTGGCTCTCTTGTGATCTTCTGCGAGAATCTACTGTAGTACTGACTTTTCTGTCTGTATCTTTCTAATCCTCTTCTTCCTTATGATTTTGTACCTCGCCGCTATCTTTGTTGTTAAATTGGGTTGTTCAACATTGCTTCCTGTCTGTCTCTTGTCTGTGTGTTTGTCTTACAGCACTGTCCTTATCCAAAATAGGGACTGTGGCCAGTTTACACCTGCAATTTAGAGCAGGACCAGCAAGTAGGCAGGGACAGAGGTTGTGGGAAGTTCAGGGCTTAGACTTATCCCTGTATAATTATAGGGTGTCATTTTGTTTAAATTCACTATTTAGCAGTAAATATCTATTTTTAAAACTGCTTTCACATATACACCAAGGGTAATACAGGCAGTCCCCGGGTTACATACAAGATAGGGCCTGTAGGTTTGTTCTTAAGTTGAATTTGTATGTAAGTCGGAACTGTATATTTTATCATTGTAATCCCAGCCAGAACTTTTTTGGTCTCTGTGACAATTGGATTTTAAAAATGTTGGGATGTCATAAGAATCAATATTGACACTAAAGCTTCATTACAGACACATTTGATAACTGTTACAGCTGTATATTGTAGCCTAGGACTAAAGTACAATAAATTACCAATATCCAGTGGTCCGTTTGTAACTAGGGGTCGTATGTAAGTCGAGTGTTCTTAAGTAGGGGACCGCCTGTATAGGAGCCTAACATTGGGAGTCCAGTCCCTGCTACACTGATAAGATTACATCTTTCTGTTTAATAACGGCAGTCATCACAAATTGTCTTATTAATTGAAAAAGCTTACTTTTGTGCAGAAGTTAGTGGAGCTACTCAAGCTGCCTAAGAGTAAGAATGTGCTTAGTTGCCCATGGAAACCAATCACAGTTCCCCTTTAAAATATTCAAGAGCACTGTTAAAATGAAAGCTTAGCTGTAATTGGTTGCCATGGACAATTAAGCACATTTTTACTTTTAGGCAGCTTTATAAATCTCCCCCATTATTCCTAGATGTGCCCAAAATAATTCACTACCCTAGAGGTATGTTTTGGAGCCGTAACTAATATTAGAGCCTAGTACAGAAAAACACATCCACTTTTTTCCCCACAAAAAGCACCAATCACTTCTATTACGCTGTGCTTCAATATCAGACACCACCTATCAACAAGTGGGGCGCTGTTTCTGGAAGAAGTCATATTTTCTTAGCTTTATCAATCCCCTATGTTTAGTTATCCTACCTTACAAAATGCTTAGTCAATTCCTTGCACCAAATACAATGCACATATTAATTTCCTGCAGAGGTCATTAGTCCATTGTATTGTTCATTCTCTGGAAAATTACACTTTATTATCAATTAACCTTGAATAGATTTCCCTTCAATTGGGCCACGCTGAATGTGCAATTTGTTATATTTCAGGCGAAAATTAGTCTAACGCTCAAAAACCTGATTTAGCCTGAACCAAGAGATCCAGTGTTATGCTACATTCAGACGGCCATATGGGAGACCTACATATGGGCGGCATATATAAGGCCAATATACGCCCCCCCATAGATGGCAATGGGCGCACGGCGGCCTACGGGAGTGGCATGGTGCAGCACACGTGCGGCACCGTACCGCTCCGTACCCCGTGAAAAGATATGGCGTCTGTAGCCTTATGGGGGATGAATTCTTCCTGTTTCAGACAAATACATGAATGATTAGGGCCCCCTAGAATAATTGTGAAGGGGACACATTTTTGCAGCCCCCCTCGGGGTCTGTCCAATTGAATGGGCTTTGACATGTTATGAGCTAATGTCTCTAGTTAATATGAATACTTCATATTTTCCCACTTTTTGCGGTTTGTTGTTTCCCTCCCTTGTCTCCTGTTGTCTTATTTCAGGTTTTATGAGGGCCTGAGGTAATCTCAGCTGTGATTGGCTCAGGGCTGGAGCAATGAAATGTGTGTCCCTGTGCAAGATTTTGTAGGCGCTATTTTGATTGGTCATTGGTTTGGGGGACTTACCTTCATTAAGAACAGTCGGCGGTGATCTTCGGCAGTTTTCTAGAAGATACAGAATAACATTTACCTGGTCTGCGGAGTTCACCGAAAGTACATTGTCCGACGATGATGCACTGTGCCGCCATTCACTAAGATTGTGCGCCCGATATCCTGCATGTGTCGCTTCCCTGCTCATGTATTGTCATGTTCTTTTCGTTGCAGTGTTTATCAGTGGGCGCTATGTCTCCCAGCTGCTGGGGAGACCTTGTTTATATTATTAAATACATTGGGGCAGATTTACTTACCCGGTCCATTCGCGATCCAGCAGCGCGTTCTCTGCGGTGGATTCGTGTATGAAGCGAATAGCCTCTCCACTAATAAATGGTATTTGTGGAAAAATCACTGAAATTGCACAATATGCTAAACAAACTACTAGGTCAGTGTTATAAACCAAAACTAATCACAAACTGGGATAAAACACAAAAATATTTTATTGGTACGTTCTAAAAACATCTAAAATCTGGCACCTCCTGATGTGCCATCCTACCACTGTAGAAATATAACAGAGTAGTCCTCCTCACTTATGCCTATCTATCTGGCAGTTTATAAATGTGGACAAAGTGCATATAATACAGGTCAAATAATCAGTGGTGATGACCAAGAGTCTGAACATCAGCAATGTTAAAGTGCAGAATGTAAAAAGATATCACCCAAGTCCATCTGTGGTGGGAGGAAAAACAATGCGGTGGATTCGGGTCTTCCGGCGATTCACTAAGGCAGTTCCTCAGACGTCCATGAGGTGTCGCTGGAGTTCACGATCCTATTCCTGGTGAAGGTAAGCGCGTGTCCAGCAACACTTTTTTTTTTCTTAAATGCGACGGTTTCTCCGAATCCGTCGGGATTTAGTTCGGCCACGCCCCCCGATTTCCGGCGTGTGCACGCTGGCGCCGATGCGCCACAATCCGATCCTGTGCGCCAAAAATCCGGGGCAATTCAGGAAAAATCAGCGCAAATCGGAAATATTCGGGTAAGACATCGGGAAAACGCGAATCGGGCCCTTAGTAAATGACCCCCATTGAGATTTTATATATTGCTTTATGTCAAATAATGTGTATTTATTAATTAATTAATTTATTTAATAAAATATTTCTCTTTTTTCTTTTGATAAACATCGCGGGCAAATTATTCAAAATATTCTTGGTGTGGTATCGATTTATTTTAAGTTATGAAATGTTATAGCTTTGTGGTGGGGCTTGTGCCTCCATGATAAACCAAAGAAAAATGTTATTACTCCTGCCAGATGTGAGCTACAGAATGGCGCCCCCCTCTGCTACATCCGGTAGTAATATATCAGGTTATTTTTTTTTAGTAAGTGGGTTCTCCTTGCAGTTTCTCCTATCAATGCTGACATCAAATATGAAGGGACACTATTTTAAGTGGCAGGTCCATCTTTGTTGGAGATAAATGCTGGGGTCGCATGTAAAGAGATGAAGGGGTTGTCCACTTTACCTCATGTATTTTGTAATGTGTGTATACGTGTGGAGGGGGGCAGGATATAAGGTAATTTACCAATATACATCTAGTAATAGTTCTGCTCCGCTTTCTTCATATGTAAAGTGAAGCCTCTTGTCTATTACCTCATTAGCCAGAGATTCCTGTCCACAAAATGGCCACAGATGGAGGGTCATGTGATCTCTATCCATCCATAAACAATTGCCAGTTAGAGATCACATGACCCTCCATCTGTGGCCATTTTATGGTCAGGAAACTCTGGTTGATGAGGTAAAAGACAGGAGGCTTCACTTTACATATCAAGAAAGCGGAACAGAACTATTAATAAATGTATATTGGTAAATTACCGAATATCACTTACACACACATTACAAAGCACATGAAGCAAATTGGCCAACCTCTTTAATCTCTTGCTCCCCTCTACTACCTGGCTCCTGCTATAGTACTGGAAGAGGGTAGGTAGGAGACAACTTACCCCAGCATGATAATCATATACATATTCATACACCCTAGAATGGGAATACATGAAATATCAGGGCTCTGAAGTTAATTCATTTTGATTAATGATTATAAAGTGTGAGTAGAATATATATATATATCTTCATCTGAAGACATGCGCTGGATAATGAGAGAAAATGTGGACATAGCGGGAAGTAATATCAGCGCTGAAATAGATGTAATAGATTCAGGGGCTGCATAGGAGATTTTCATAGACACAATCAGGAATAACGCACCCGCTTACAGCTTTCATTACTTTTGACATTTGTATTTGAATTACAAGTAAATTGCATTTTTGGTTTCCCAGGCTCAGGTGCTATAAGGTCACATAACGCATCCAAAAAGAATATGGCTTCAGATTTTTACAAAAAGTTTAACGCCTATTTATCAGATTATTGGTACATAAATTATAAGAGTAGTTATGTGATCTTTAAATCCAATCAATTGTTAAAGGACACCTGTCATCAGGTCTGTGTCACTATTTCTGTCACCTCTACCTGTTGGAGCAGCTCACAAGGATCCCATCCCAGCCTTTATCTAGTCATTTCATACATTAATCATTATAATATCATCTTTTCTTTATTATATAAATGAGGCTGGTCACATGGTCAGAGGCAGTGATGTCACCCCTGTTACCCCTCCCCTCTCCTCCCCCTGCTCATGTCTGTGTGTAATGTATAGTAAAGCATTGCTAGTGTCTGTGTTTTATCTGCTGACATGCTGCATCCTCCTAATATACAGAGACAAGACATCAGCTACACATGTACCTGACATGTTCTGCTATAACATGGCGGCCTGTAGCTTTTGTATCTCTCCTATACACACACAGGCTGCAGAGGGCGCCAGCACCAGGATGCACATGGAGGAGCCATTACACCATTATACCTCACACCATTATACAGGCTGTCAGTCATGTGTATAGGAGTATCTCACACACACAGGCTGCAGGTGGCGCCAGCACCAGGAAGCACATGGAGGAGCCATTACACCATTATACCTCACACCATTATACAGACTGTCAGTCATGTGTATAGGAGTATCTCATACACACAGGCTACAGGGGGCATCAGCACCAGGAAGCACATGGAGGAGCCATTACACCATTATACCTCACACCATTATACAGACTGTCAGTCATGTGTATAGGAGTATCTCATACACACAGGCTGCAGGGGGCGCCAGCACCAGGGAGCACTTGGAGGAGCCATTACACCATTATACCTCACATCATTATACAGACTGTCAGTCATGTGTATAGGAGTATCTCATACACACAGGCTGCAGGGGTTGCCAGCACCAGGAAGCACATGGAGGAGCCATTACACCATTATACCTCACACTATTATACGGACTGTCAGTCAAGCACTGGGGGCGTGGCTGTGCCTCCCACTCATGAATAAGCTGGACGGCTTCAATATGTTATTGACTCATTGGACATTTCACAGGTCATTTGCATACAGCTTTAGGACCTCATTGCTTAGGTTTGCAGGCATGTAGAGGGACAAGAAGGGATAGGAGCAATGCTCTCTAATGGCAGTTTATGAAAATATATTTAGTTTAGGGGTGATTTTGCCTGACAGGTTCTCTTTAAAGGGTAAACTCTAAGAGTCCAGGGGATTCCATTAAAGTTGTTCCTTCTTTGGACAATTGTTTTGATGGGGTGGGGTGGGACATTGGCTTTAATACCTACTCAGCGGTCTAATCTAATCTGATAAGAGATGATCACCCATTACATTGACGTGACCAGTGTCCTCATGCTTTACCACACCCATCAATAAAGGTGAATTACACTAAGTTCCGGTGGGTACCGCTCTGTTTCTACTGCATTCAATATCTATATGATGTAAAATTTATAACATTAAGTATGCAACAAATGATGGCACCTATATTTAGTACAACTGCTCCTTTAAATAAAGCATCACATAGCGAGAATAAAAAAAGGTTACGATACACAAAAACAAAACAAATTTAAAACTCCTAGGGGTTGTCTAGTACAATAACATTATACATACAGGGGACTAACATTGCATCCCCAACCCTCCCTAACCTGTGTGTCTTCTGTGTGGGGTCAGGATACACCTAGGACAGTGGTGACAAACTCAGAGCCCTTTCTGTGGGCACCCAGGCCTTCACCCCAGCACAGAATTTGCCATACGTGACTCAAGGCTTCCTCCTGCAGTCCAAGACAGCCCAGGACGCACTACGCTTAGGTGTGGACAGAGATGGATTAACATTGGTGCTGCTGCTCTGGATCCCCTGATTCTTCCTCTTCAGGGGACCCTGGAAGGAACCTATAATCCAAATTTCTCCATCTTCTTGGTACCGTATTGGTGCCCTCAGGACGTCAATACAATTGAAACCTGTGATACAGCTGGGATCAATAGGTTTCTGCTATAATTCTCACTTTGGCACTTTGCGACATAAAAGTTAATTTTGGTTGTAGGTTGGGCACTCTGTCTCTAAAAGGTTCGCCATCACTGGCCTAGGAAGTTGTAGTGCAAATCAGATGCATTGGTAATAGAACCGAGGAGCGGCAAGTAGCAGTACTGATTATTTTAGTGGCCCCCATATGGCCCCCTCTTAGTATCATTTTATTAAATTGCACAAAACCTTTCAATGTACTGTAATTTCTAACTAACCTGAAACAACTTGAGTTTTTTTCTTTATGACAAGTTGTATTTTTATTCGAATTTTTTTTTTTTTTTGGTTGGTTGGTTGGGATTTTATAAGGTCACCATATAAAAATATTAAATATCACCCAGCAGAAATAGATTTCAGGTAGAAGCGATGACAGGTGTAGAACGCAGACAAAAGTAGAATGGTTGCCCATAGCAACCAGAATCCAAATGATTTTTCTAGTGTAAAGCAAAGAGGTTCTCTAGTTTTCATTTAACAGCGTCCATACATTATATTTTTTTATTATTATTGAATGTCATTTTCTAATGATGTAGAGATTTTAAATAAAAATGCTCTAACTGCATGTCACTGGGTAGAAATCTCTTGATTACTATTGATTTTTTAACACCATTTTGAGATATTCTTTTTGTTTCAGAAAGTGAAAGTAACTCAGCATTATTATTATGGAAAATGCTTGTAGGAGAAACGAGGATCCTAAGTCAAAGATTTCAATAGGAAAAGGACGGCTGTCTGGCACTTACCGTATATACGTGAGTATAAGCTGAGGCCCCTAATTTTACCACAGAAAAACCTATTAACTCAAGTATAAGCCTAAGGTAGTAAATAGAATGGTCACAGTTTCCACGCAGTATATAGCTATTCAGTGACCTGCCCCCCAGTATATAGCCAGCACCCTGATATGTAGACAGCCAGCTCATAACCCCCTGCATATAGCTAGCCAGGATCTGCCCCAGTGTCAGGATCAGTGGTAGTGGACCACCGCCGTCCACTCTGTACCACAGCGGATGATAAAATAAGCCGACACCTGGAAGCGGAGTCTAAGTGGAATTCGGTTTTAACCAGTGCCTGCCGCAAAGCAGGATGGACATGTTGCGGCATGGTACCACCAGGTCGCTCCACAGACGTGACTTTGTCCATGGTAGCGTTCCAAGGTGAAGTACAGAGTTATAGAGCAGAATCGTAGTCGGGGACAGGCAGGAGGTCAGGAAAGGCAGCACAAGATCAGAGACGGGGATATAGCGGAAGGTCAGGTCAGGCAGCACAGGAGCGAAGTTGGGAACAGAACCGGGGTCACAACGAGAATTCAGCAGACAATCACAAGGCATAGGGTCAAAGCTTTCTCTGAGGCATGAGGCACAAAGACCTGTTAGGGCATGACGGAAGAGGTTGGCTATTTATAGATTGCCAGGTGGCCAGCACCAATTAGTGGTGTGGAGGCCCTTTAAATCTCAAATGACCAGCGTGCGCTCTTTGAGAGGCGGTACGCAGACGCTGGAGTGAGGAGACCATTGCTGGAGCATGGCAAGGTAAGTGGATCTGCTGCTGGCATGAGGGGGAACAGGGAGGCGCATGGGAGGCCCCCTACCTCCGGTATATAGATAGTCACCTCCCTGCCCCCAGTATATAGCCAGCCGACTGATTTCAGTCCCCTGGCAGTGGCAGGTACCGTGCTGGCCACGCACCCACTATGATGTCAGTGTCCTTCCACTGCCGGAAGAATGAAGAGGACCTGGTGGGGCTTCGAAAAGGTGAGCACTGGGGTTGTTTTTAACTGGAATATACCGTATATACTCGATTATAATTTTAATTTTGTGCAGAAAATTTCCCACCCGGCTTATACTCGGGTATTTAAAAAAAATAGTAAACTGAGTACTCAGCACAGGTCTTCTTACTTCTGGTACCTACTCCAAGTCAGCAACAAGTCTGTACTAAAGGGGCTGGCTGGCTATATACTTAAAGGGACTGGCTGTATACTAAAGGGGGCTAGCTGGCTGTATACTATAGGGGGCTGGCTGTATACTTAAGGGGGCTAGCTATATACTAAAGGGGCTGGCTGGCTATATAATACAGGGGGCTAGCTTTATACTACAGGGGGATAGCTATATACTACAGGGGGTAGCTTTATACTACAGGAAGCTGGCTATATACTACACAGGGCTAGCTATATACTACAGGAGGCTAGCTATATAACAGGGGGCTGGCTATGTACTACATGGGCGGCCTATATACTACTGGGGGCTGGCTATATACTACAGGGAGCTGGCTAGCTATATATTAAAGGGGGCTGGCTAGATATATACTACAGGGGGATGGCAGGCTATGTACTACAGGGAGCTGGCAGGTAAGATGCTACTGGGGGCTGGCTATGTACTACAGGGGGCTGGCAGGCTATATACCGCTGGGGCTACTGGCTGTATACTAGTGGGCAGGGGATGGCTATATGCTGGGGGACATGCGCTGGCTGGCTATGTAATGGGGGGGGCTGCTGGCTAGATACTGGGAGGCATGTGCTTGCTGGCTATATACTGGGGGGCATGTACTTGCTGGCTAGATACTAGAGGCATGGGGATGAATATCTATATACTGGGTGGAGGCTGTGACCAATACATCTCCCTAGGCTAATACTCAGGTCAATAGGTTTTCCCAGTTTTTGGTGGTAAAATTAGGTGTCTCAGCTTATACTCGAGTATATACTTATAAATACATTTTCTGTGCTGAAACAATGTACTTATATTTGAGTACATATGGTTGTTATAAGGGTTTTCCAGAAATCCAGGAAAACCTTTGGGGGTAGCAGAGACGACATTAAAATAAGTGTTCTTACCCTGCTCCACCTCCAGCAGGTGACACTCTTCTGGTCTTCAGCATTGTTGACTTGGACAGTGACAAGTGTTAGGGGACAAACTTTGGCCGATCAGTAGTCTCCTCTCACCATGAGATGTCACTTGTGATATTAGAAGAAGAGACGTTACATTTATTTTTAAATAAGAAAAGATACCAAAAATACACCCTCATATGCAAATAACGTGTGAAAAGTGTGGTGGTGCTTGAAATGAAAGGAGGCCAAAGAAAGGGAACCGGCATTAGTAGCATTAGTAGGGGGTCAATGTGGCATTGCTTGTCCACCATACAAGAGGTAGGAAGAGATGATGATGAAATATTAACTGCATGGGATCCTCCATTAAACTCTGCAGAAATAACAGTGCTCCCAATTCCATCCACCATGGCATCAACATCAAATCTGGATGAGAAGACGCTATCTCCCAGCTTGTGCGCAAGGTTTGCTGCCTCAGCTATTAATTCTACTTTCATGTACTGATGGTGTTCAGTGAATATCTCTAAAAACCCAAACAGGGAAATCTGAAATGATGCTTCCCCTCCTCTGACTTCATGGCTTTGATGTGTACTTCAAACAATAGAACAGTACGACAGGACTCCCAGCCTCCAAACACACATCAAGCGGCGCCTCTATTATTAGAATTGATAATGTACCATCCGGAATGAAGCTTTTTATTATTTCATGAAGTGCAGAAACACACCGAGTGATGAAATATTAAACCGGGCCTAAAAACTTACCTGCTCTTTTATTTCTGGTTACTTCAAAAATGTTTACTCAAAGTTCTCCAGCCTGAGTATTTGGAATGAAAAGGGTAGGAAGACGCCAGGTTTGAAGCGTGACGCTGGCCCTAAGAAATATCAGAGGATACTCTGATACTCAGGCAATGACCACCATTCTAGACACAAAGAACACAAAATTTGGAGACTTTGGAGACCATCACTAGATAGAGAAGTATATGAGTGCCCTCTCAGACGTGTGCTCGTGCTGTGTGGTGCCACATGTTTGCCACTTGAGATGGTAGAATTTTGACCATCAGACATATTGGGGCAGATTTACTTACCCGATCCTGTCGCGATCCCGAGGTGCGTTCTCCGACGAGGATGAAGTCCGGCGCGATTCTTCAAGATCGTGAGTCCATTTTCCTGCATGAGTTGCTTCCCCGCTCAGGTCCGTCGGAGTTCACCTTCTTCTTCCCGATGTATGTGAGTGCATTGTCTTGCGACACAATTTGAATTATAAATCCTGCGCTTAGTCCGAATTTGTCGGGTTTTCCAATGGCCACGCCCCCCCCAATTTGTGTCGCATGCAAGTCGGCGCGATTGTGACAAAATCCGATGGCGTGCGCCAATAACCCCACTTAAACTCAAATCGGAAATAGTCGGGAAACCCGACGTTAACGCGCCGTGCGGACCCTTAGTAAATGTGCCCCATTATGATTTGGATAATTCTGGCAAACCTATTTCAGTGTCCAGGAAAGACATGAGGACCTTCAAACAGTGGACAAATGTCTGCAAGTAGTCTTCTGGACACCTTTTCAAAAGGGTTGAATTGGCTCAAGAGAAAACAATCCCATCAGGGAGAGACTACTCAAGTCAATAGGTTACAAGTTTTTTGTGGTAAAATTAGGTGCCCCGGCTTATATTAGGGTTGGCCTTTACTCAAGTATATACAGTATGTCTCCTAAAGGGATTGTCCAAAACTTATTTTACAATTTTACATTGTAAATTTATTTAGAGGTGGCCTACCAGCAGTTACCATACAAAGATGCAAGTGGTGTTAGGTATTGTCCCTGGAGATGTGTGTAACCATCTCATTGGGGGTCATTTACTAAGGGCCCGATTCGCGTTTTCCCTACGTGTTACCCGAATATTTCCGGGGAACTTCAGCGCAGCAGCGCCACCTGGTGGACGTTGGAGGAACTGCCTTAGTGAATCCCAGCCGGACCCAAATCCACCGCAGAGAATGCGCCACTGGATCGCGAATGGACCGGGTAAGTAAATCTGCCCCATTGTGTGCGTTGTTAGACAAAGCAAGACTGAAAAATACATTTATATTCCAGGATTTTGGCTGGTGCACTGCTGTGTAAGAAACACACACAGCTGCCCGGAGGTGCTAGAGAGCAATTTGAGGGCAGTGACCAAATAAGAATGCCCCAGTACTACAAGTCCAGCTACAATCTTGGAATTTAAATGCAATTTTCACAGTCCTGTTGCTACTAACAACACGAAGGTATGGTTGCAAGGATCTCTATGGTCAATAACCAACCATGAAACTTTGTATGGTCAAAACTTCTACTAGTCCTGGTATGCTTCATAGATGTCAAATTTATTGCCAAAACTTTTCTTTTGGAGATCCATAATGTGGTCCCGTCTTGGCTACATCATCTGTGTTATCCTATGGAATATATCTTGTATCTAACCTGGGGACTGCCTGTACATCCTAGTCCTCTTGTCAGGCTCACAGCAGAGCTCGGTGCACGTTCTCAGAGCCAAGCAAAGCCACAGGACTAATGTGCTTAAAGGCAAATTTGGAGAAGGTACCCAATAGATTTCACAATGACCCTTTCACCCTATGAGAGCCTTGTGCCAATTAAGTGATGGTCTTGTGGTTGTTCAGCTGAAGCAGTTTATTTTTTGGGACATTATAATGTTTAGGTGATTTGGTTTAGTGTTTTAATGCATTGATTTACAATATCCTGCCATTTTGGGTAAACAGCTCCTATGAAGACCCATGTCAACGGGGAACATTTATCAAAGTGTCAAATGCTGAATGATAAATCTGATGTTGTTTAAGAGTGTCTGATCAAACTTTTCATGTCCGAAAAATACGCCAGATTTTGGGGCAACTTGGGCTCTGTGCCCATTAAAGGGAACCTGTCATCAGAAATTGGGGTAGTAAACCACTTGCAGTATGTTGTCTAGCAGCTGAGAAGGTTCTATATCATGTTTCATGACCCAGTGTGGTGGCATCACACAGAAAATCAACTTTGAAGTGAAATGTAACTTGGTTTTATGAAGTCAAGGAGGCGGAGATTTTAACACTGAAGTCAAACTCTCTCTTCCTCAGAAATCCCCTTCACTGTAAATGATGGCCCTGTATCCAGGGACATCATTGATCCGATTTCTGGCGCATGATGTCAATCACATGAGTGAGGTGTTCAGAGGAAGGGAGAGCTTGACTTCAGGGTTAAACTCTCCGCCTCCCTGACTTTACACATCTAACTTACATCTCACTTCAAAGTTGATTTTCTGGATGATGCCACCAACTGGGACCATGAAAGAAACATGATCTACAAACTATTCAGCTGCTTGACAACATACTGCTGGTGATTTCTTAGGGCAATTTCTGATTACAGGTTCTTTGTCAGTACACCGTATCCCTTTGTCATAGCGGTCTCAAAGTTTTTAAAAATAGTTTGATACGCTTGATTACAGTGGTTTAGACTTTTATCACAACAGATATCTGTGGTAACCACATAGATAACTCTATGTTAGGCTACATTCACACGGACGTATGATTTCTCCAGTCCCGTATTTACGGGTCATATGAGCCCGTATATATGTGACTTTTTTCATCCATATGCAGCACGTAAGTAACCCATATTTTATACGTCCCCATAGACTTCTAGGGTATATGGAACTGAAATACGGGAGAAAGTAGGTCATGCACTATATTTTTATACGGCTAGTATACGGTACGGTACACTACGGTGTCAAAAAACGGCAATATAAATGGTTGGATGTATTGTCCATTGCAATGAATGTGGCCGTATGTAACCCATAAAAAAACGGTACGGTCTGGATACGGCCGTTTTCATAGTCCGTGTGAATGTAGCCTTATTCACACTGCCGTTGCCCGCCGTACCGTAGCACGGCGGGCAACGGCAGCGTGCGGGGAGAGGAGGAGGGGGAGAGCGCTGCTCACCCCTGCCCCTCTCCATAGGGATGTAAGGCGCACGGCGCAGTAATACGGGAAAAGATAGGACATGTCCCCCATGTGGCAGTGTGAATGTAGCCATAGGGTGATGCCACACATGGCATTTTTGGTCAGTTTTTGGTCTGTTTTTGGTCGGTTTTTCACAATTATCTTAATAGATAAACAGGTTGCAAGCAGCCAAATGCATGGTAAACTGCCAAAAACGGACTGAAAACGGATGTTTAAAAACTGACCAAAAACGCCATGTGTGACATCACCCTTAGGCTAAATTCACACTACCGTGAGCCCGCCGCACCGTAGCACAGCGGGCACACGGCAGCGCGGGGAGAGGAGGAGGAGGTGAGCGCAGCTCACCCCCGCCCCTCTCCATAGGAATTAATGGCGCACGGCGCCGTAATGCGGGGAAAGATAGGACATGTCCTATCTTTCCCCGGGCTACGGAGCGGTACGGTGCCGCACGTGTGCTGCACCGTACCTCTCCCGTACAGGGCCGTGAGCCCATAGAAGTGTATGGGGGACGTATATCGGCCGTATATACGTCCCCCATACTGTAGTGTGAATGTAGCCTTACTCTGATTGAGTGTGAGCTGATCTGGTCGATGCTTCCACATGTTCTTATACATTTATATGTTAACTAGAGATGAGCGAACATGCTCGTCCGAGCTTGATGCTCGTTCGAGCATTAAGGTACTCGAGACGGCTCGTTGCTCGGACGAGTATTTCCCCTGCTCGAGATCGAGCATTTAATTAAAAAAACACAGTGAAGAACAATGAAGAATAGAATAAAAACAGTGAACACAGGATCATTTAAGTGAAAAACACAGTAAAGAACACAGTGAAGAATAGATTACAGATGTTCGGCACATCTGCTTACTTGTCGGAAGATACGCGCGGAACGGTGCGAACAAAATAGTATGTGAAGAACAATATATATGTGTGAAGAACACATTGCAGAACACGGTGAGCAGGACAGAGACAACGAGGAGCAGCACAGAGACACCGGGGAGCAGCACAGAGACACCGGGGAGCAGCACGAAGACATGGGGCAGCAGCACGGAGACATCAGGCAGCGGCACGGAGTGGCACGGAGACATCAGGCAGCGGCACGGAGACATCGGGGCACGGAGACAGCGGGGCACGGAGACATCGGGGCACGGAGAGAGCGGGGCACGGAGACAGCTGGGCACGGAGACAGCGGGGCACAGAGACAGCGGGGCACGGAGACATCGGGGCACGGAGACAGCGGGGCACGGAGACAGCGGGGCACGGAGACAGCTGGGCACGGAGACATCGGGGCACGGAGAGAGCGGGGCACGGAGAGAGCGGGGCACGGAGACAGCGGGGCACGGAGACAGCGGGGCACGGAGACAGCTGGGCACGGAGACATCGGGGCACGGAGACAGCGGGGCACGGAGACAGCGGGGCACAGAGACAGCGGGGCACGGAGACAGCGGGGCACGGAGACAGCGGGGCACAGAGACAGCGGGGCACGGAGACAGCGGGGCACGGAGACAGCGGGGCACAGAGACAGCGGGGCACGGAGACAGCGGGGCACGGAGACAGCGTATCTCCCGACAAGTAAGCAGATGTGCCGAACATCTGCAATCTATTCTTCACTGTGTTTTTCACTTAAATGATCCTATTCTTCACTGTTCTTCACATCTGCTAACTTGTCGGGAGATAATATACGCGCGGAACAGTGAAGAATAGATTGCAGATGTTTGCATACATCTGCTAACTTATCAGAAGACATTCTTTTTCAATTAAATAACACATTTTATTCCCGAACCATGGTCCCTTTGAAAAATGCTCGAGTCTCCCATTGACTTCAATGGGGCTCGTTATTCGAGACGAGCACTCGAGCATCTGGAAAAGTTCGTCTCGAATAACGAGCACTCGAGCATTTTAGTGCTCGCTCATCTCTACTAATTACCTTAATTGTTACTGGATAAGTGATTACAAGGAAATCAATACGTCCATGAGGTCAGCCTACAGGAAAAGTTACTGGCCATTGTTATTGGCCGGCGGACAAAGGACGTGGCTGCCTGTCATACTGTATTGTTAGCCTGACACTTCTCAGCACTTGGGCTCCCAGACAGCTATGACAAGTATGTAAATGCTGCCGTCTATTTGAGGAAAGATCAACCATGTGTGGGTGTTCTCGCTGCTCCTCAGCTTCCCGCTCTCCGGTAGTTTGGTCGCACAGTTTTTCTTTGGTGAATGCTCCATTTATTATTGCAGGTTTTTTTTATAATACTTTTCTCCTAGCAACCAGATCTTTATTTTAGTTGAAAGGATTTTCCTGCAATTTTTTGTGTCACAGCCCCATTTATACACAGCGGACAATTTACTATTCTAATTTATGATTCATATTCCCTGTGTTTGGTCATGTATTATATTACCATTGAAGCGCAGCTGCTGTACATGAAGGGAGTTTCACGTGTTTCACATTTTCAATTTATTAAGAAGAAGATTTCTGATAAAATTAAAGGGGTTGTCCACTTTCAGCAAAAAAATTTATATTCTTTGTGTAAGGAACTGTATTCCAATATACTTTCTGTATCAATTCCTCACCGTTTTCAAGATCTCTGCTTGCTTTCACATATAGGAAGCTTCTATGTTTACTTCCAGTGGATAGAAATCTGTCCATGGTCATTTGATGGACACAAAGGTGCACGGCTCGTTATAGCACACAGCTCTAATTACTCTCTGTGATACTAATGAGCCGCGCACCTGTGTGATCAAGGACAGATCTCTATCCATTGGAAGTAAACCTAGAAGCTTTCTATAGAAGGGCAGCAAGCAGAGATCTAGAAAACTACAAGGAATTGATACAGAAAGTATACAGGCAGTCCCCTACTTAAGGACACCTGACTTACAGACGACCCCTAGTTAAAGACAGACCTCTCTGCCTACTGTGACCTCTGGTGAAGCTCTCTGGATGTTACTATAGTCCCAGGCTGCAATGATCAGCTGTAAGGTGTCTGTAATGAAGCTTTATTGATAATCCTTGGTCCAAATACAGCACAAAATTTTGAAACTCCAATTGTCTCTGGGACAAAAAATTTTTTGCCTGGGATTACAATTATAAAATATACAGTTTCCACTTACATATATTCAACTTAAGAACAAACCTATTGACCCTATCTTGTATGTAACCAGGTGACTGCCCGTACTGGAAAATAGTATAACTTTTCCTTACACAAACAATATCAATTATTTGCTAAAAATTCTTTAGGGCTACCTGCACACATACATTGTCAAAGTCAGTTGAGAAACACGGAAGTTAGCATCCTTTTATCACAACCACTTTCAAACAGTCCGTTTGACGGATCATCCTAAACCATAGTTTATGATTGTTCTGATAAAAATGGTCCCAGGCTTTTTGTATAAGCTGCGATAAACACAACAATCGTTGTGTGAATCTGATATTCATTAATTAAATGTAAATGTACCACTTTCCAAAAATTCGATTTGGTTCTGTTTGACCAAGATTCTTTTGTTTTTTGCTTGTATTTTTTGAAAACTTTAAAGAGCACCACCCAGGGCGATTTGGGTCACTTATGGACCGGTGGCTTATTGGCCCAAATTGGACTTTAGCTGGTCCCTCTGGTCCGGCTATTAAAAAAAAAACCTTTTACACTTACCTAGAAATGGATCTGATGAGGTGCAGGGACATGCTCCCCGTGCTGGCAAAGTATTTTAATAAAGTTGGAGCAGTACACCTGGGCTTTATTAAACAAGCACCATCTTCACTGCACATGCACAGTGAAGCCAAGGCATGTCTGCTTCACAGGTGCATGTGCTGTGACTGTCTATCTACTGGGGGCATGTGCTGGGGCTACCTATCTACTGGGGAGCATGTGCTGTGACTACCTATCTACTGGGAGATATGTGCTGTGGTTACCTATCTACTGGGGGCATGTGCTGTGGTTACCTATCTACTGGGGGCATGTGCTGTGACTACCTATCTACTGGGAGATATGTGCTGTGGTTACCTATCTACCGGGGAGCATGTGCTGTGACTACCTATCTACTGGGGGCATGTGCTGTGACTGTCTATCTACTGGGGGCATGTGCTGTGACTACCTATCTACTGGGGGCATGTGCTGTGACTGTCTATCTACTGGGAGGCATGTGCTGTGGCTACCTATCTACTGGGGGCATGTGCTGTGACTACCTATCTACTGGGAGGCATGTGCTGTGGCTACCTATCTACTGGGGGCATGTGCTGTGACTACCTATCTACTGGGGGCATGTGCTGTGACTGTCTATCTACTGGGAGGCATGTGCTGTGATTACCTATCTACTGGGAGCATGTGCTGTGATTACCTATCTACTGGGGGCATGTGCTGTGATTACCTATCTACTGGGGGCATGTGCTGTGACTACCTATCTACTGGGGAGCATGTGCTGTGACTACCTATCTACTGGGAGGCATGTGCTGTGATTACCTATCTACTAGGGGGCATGTGCTGTGACTACCTATCTACTGGGGGGCATGTGCTGTGACTACCTATCTACTGGGGAGCATGTGCTGTGGCTACCTATCTACTGGGGGCATGTGCTGTGACTACCTATCTACTGGGAGGCATGTGCTGTGATTACCTATCTACTGGGGGCATATGCTGTGACTACCTATCTACTGGGGAGCATGTGCTGTGACTACCTATCTACTGGGGAGCATGTGCTGTGACTACCTATCTACTGGGGAGCATGTGCTGTGACTACCTATCTACTGGGGGCATGTGCTGTGGCTACCTATCTACTGGGGGCATGTGCTGTGGCTACCTATCTACTGGGGAGCATGTGCTGTGGCTACCTATCTACTGGGGAACATGTGCTGTGGCTACCTATCTACTGGGGAGCATGTGCTGTGACTACCTATCTACTGGGGGCATGTGTTGTGGCTACCTATCTACTGGGTGTATGTGTTGGGGCTACCTATCTACTGGGGGAGTGTCCTGGAGCTACCTATGCATTTTTGACCAGTTTCAATTAAGATAATTGGTCAAACCTGTCAAAAATGGATGCGTTTTCAATAAACGCATGCGTTTTTTGACGGACTGCTTAAAAACGGTCCATAAACGTGTTCAAAACATCACGTGTGCCATCACCCTAAGTGAGCAGATAGAGAGTGCGTATTGTCACCTGCACAGTGTGTAATAGTGAGTTGGGTCATTTGTGTTGAATGCTGCTCACCGAGCTCATTATAGAAAAGGACCCCTCAGCACTATTATCCCAGCCAGGCCTGGTTTATGCAGTTACCCTTTACTTCCACTAGCAGTGCAGTATACAGTGTTGCATACATTATCTTTGCATTTATTGCATTTGGCATCTCTATTTATTCCCCTTACAATAAATCTGCTAAGTTGTTTTACCTGTGGTGAGTGTGTACTCAGCTTAGGCATGGTTTCCCGAAACAACCCCTGGCACAAGAGGAAAGCCCTCCTGCTAATCTACAGAGCTCCAACGAAGATTTGGGTGGAAACACTGCGTCCTGTTGAGTTTGAAGTTACCATACACCCTTCCTGAAGAGGTTGGCCTGAAGGGGTGTTAGAAATATAATAACGGTTCTGAATAGGACATACTAAAGTACCGGCCATGGGCCCTGGTCCATTACAAAGCAGCCATTTACCGACCGTTCAATAAAGAATACATAGCGAACTGTTGTGTGCTGCTGGCCTAATTATGTATTCAAAATGTTTTATCTATTTATTTTATTTTTTTCTTACAGGGTTTCCCGAGCCAATCACAGCCATGGCTAGTAGCTAGCTGGTTATTTTCTGGATTGGCCGGTTCAGCCATCATTCCGGCAATAAATCTGGATTGGGCAGCTGAACTGGAACGCTGAACTTGAAAGTGGACATCAAGTTGGCTCATCTCTAATCAATAAGTAGGCAGGACTTGAAAAACCTCATCCTTAAAAGGGGTGGACCTACTGAGTTTGGGGGCAGGGCTTGTCGTCCATTTGTGAGTCTATAGGAGGTTTCGGGGAAGAGCTAAGTTTTCAACAAACTTGAATGAATCAGCAGTGTGTATACAAGAAGAAGGGTTTTACATCATGTTAATATCAAAATTATTATTTATTATTATTAATAGTTTCAATAATAACTAATTATTTACGATTTTACTGCAGCATTTAGCTGTAAGTTTCAGGTCTCTCTAAGCTGGTAGGTGAGGTCTACACATATAAAACCAGTTAGTAGTCCACACTATCCTCTAGGTGCAAGGGCAATTAATAATATTCAGGTACAAAGAAATCTGTACAACTAAAAATAGTCCATATGAATGCTAGCAGCTTGACTCACGTCTCTCCTCCCCTCTGCATAGAGGTCTATGTCACTTGACACCCCAGTGAGCTGCTGTCCATCTTACTAGCATGACAGAATCCAGCAGGAGGGCAATAAGAGCCAAAGTAAGTGGAGAAAGATGCACTTTCCTCTGATAAGACATATTACCAAGTTTCTTATAGTCACTTGCACTGTTGATTTATGCAAAGTTTGTGGGAAAGTTAGTGACCGTTGACTGATACAGTCTTCAGAATAAGCTACAGTAAAGCACCCTACCGTGGAAACCAAGAAGAAACAGACATTGAATACAGAACCATATTGGTGTAAATAGTACTAATACTATTAGGGTGGCACTGTGGCTTAGTGGTTAGCACTACAGCCTTGCAGCACAGGGGTCCTGGTTTGTATGTTCTCTCCGTGTTTGCGTGGGTTTCCTCCGGTTTCCTCCCACACTACAAAACATACTGCTTGGTTGATTAGATTGTGAGACACAAACACACCGGATGAAGCGCATTCTAGCGTGAAACGGCCGTCGTTCAAAGGCTTTGTGATGTCCTGCACCTTTTGTCCTCCACTCCCTTTTGTTTGAACTATGCTTTTGTGAGTATATAAAAATAAATACCTAAAGAAGATCTGAAGGTGGTGAGTGCCATTTCTTTCTACTCTATATGCCTGTGATTAGATTGTGAGCCCCATGGGGACAGGAACTGAGGTAACAAGCAGCGCTGCGTAATCTGTATGTGCTATATAAAATATAGAATTATTATTATTATTATTAATATACTACTTTATTTTGACCTCTAGCAATAGAATGGAGCTGTGATCATACTACATATACTTTGCTTACAGTGAGATGCCTCTGCTGACTCATCCCAGTCTACACAGTAAAGCTGTAAAGAATTGCAGTATTTTATCTTTTGTAATGGATTTACAGCTGCTGCATTTATATGATGTCACTTTAAAACATTGAGATTGATTTTGTCATGAAAATCTGCACTTAGCTACTGGAAAAGACTACAATGGAGTGACTCATGGGATTTAAAGTCCCAGCGCACTTTCCTATGCAGCTCTTTAACCTGAAAGTGTCAATTCCTCTTGAAAGCTCATTTCGTTTCTACAGCAAGTGAAGTTGCTTGTCATTCATGATAGGTACTGGGGCGAGTTTTCCATCAGTAGAGACAAGCCGTGCCGCGTCTCTTCCCATCATGTCTCCAGCAGCTGTCCTGACAGTACATAGATAGGCTAAGTACAACATAATGTTAGGGAGAAGCGTCTTTCATCTATCTCTCGCTGTGTCTTGTATGTGCCAGTATTCTATGTCATAGCTTATGCCAACATCATAATGCAGATCTATCATCGGGAAGCGACTGGGTGATTAACCTTGTCAGTGCAGAGAGGGGGTTCCCTGAAACGTTGGCATCCGGTAAACAAGCTCTAGACTTGGAGACGTGGATTCTGGTTAGTGCAGTGATGAGCCTTGGTGCTCCGGGATGCATATTTTATACTCTGTGGGATGTACACAAGATCAAAGACAAATGGAAGTGTCTACTGATACAGATGAGTTATTATTAGAATTATGAGCGGTTCTGGCCAAATAAAGTGATGCAGAAGGACTTGAGCAAATGTGGCTACCTTAATATATCAAAGGGTATTTCAAAGCTTAAAGGGGTATTCCTCCCACAAAGACAAGTTTCTTACGTGTACTCAGGATAACAAAATAACACATTCTCTAATTCACTGTTATTAACAAAAATACAGCATTTCACAGATCTGGTGTACACAATTTCAGTTGCCCCTGGACCCGACCCTGTAACTTCTGATTTATGGTCGGGTGGCCGCCATCTTGGATTCCTTTGTGACAGCGCGGAGCTGAGATTTCTGTCTCTTTCTGCAATGTGCCTGTAGCCCCGCCCCCTGCATGGAGCTCAGAGACACACATCACTTCCTGCCAGCACATCGTGAGCAGAGAGAAGCTGCTGAGAAGGGGGAGGCAGGCACATGTCTGTGAGCACAGAGATGTACACAGCCTCTGTGTAATAGGCATCTCATGCATCTCATCATCTCTGATCTGTCTCATCTCTCTTACTATGCGTCAGTTTGTTAGTACAATGTATACCTGTACCCTGTATACCTGTACCCTGATAATGTAACCACATTGTCACCCCACAGAGCTAGATGGATAATAATGTGTCTGCTTGGGATTTTGCACTGAGCAGCCTAGGGAGTGATAGAAGCTAAAACAGCAATAAAACTGAATAAAATTGTAAAGTAAGGGGTTAAAATAATATTGTGTAAACATCATTAGGGGATTGAGATGGGAGAATTTTCTTTCGTGGGAAACCCCCTTTAAAGGGGTTCTCCGGTTATAGCACATCTACAGGATAGCTAATCTCTAGGGGTCTCAGTGCTGGGAACCCCACATATCACGAGAAGCGGGGTCTGTTCTACCCCCGTTGCACCCAAGATGACTGGGGCAGCTTATCGTGCGTGCACCAGCTGCTCCATTCAACTCTATGACTTGGCACTTGGCTATCTCCATCAACGAACTTCCAGTCTCGCAATCCGTTAGGGTCCAATCACTGACTAACTTGATATCACCGAAGAACCACTTATACCGATGCCAGTCCTAAGCATAGGTCCAAAATGGGGGTAAAACACTCAACATCTCCACAGATGAGCAGATCTCAGTGACTGATAAACAGAGAATAGGAGAGAAATCTGAATGGGCTCTGATCTACAGTAACCCAGTCTCACCACTACCTTGTGTATGGAGCTGTCAGCATCCCATTCCATTCTCTGTTTATCAGCTGCTGCTGAATTAAGGGCTTGTACTTACAATATAAGTTAACCCCCTATAGCAAGGTGATTGGTAAGGTGCACCACCCACCAATCACAAGAACATGACCCCCGTTTTCTGGATTGCTAAGGTTTATGCAATCAAAATGTTATCAATAATTTTAGATCTCCCGCTGAATATGAATGTGAAATGGGAATATATAACTCTTGTTCACCTCTATGAGAGTTATGAATATAGCATAAAACAGCGACTTTCAACTGTTCTTTGTTCCTGCCATTCCCAACCACTGTAGCGTTAGAGTTATTCTCATCTCTATATAATTAGGTGCGGGCTAGGGCGAGCTTTTAAAAAAAGTAAACATGTACTCACATCTTTCGTTGCTCCCGCTGTCCCACACCGCAATCCATCTGATCCGTGCCCCTGTTCGATTACAGGGGCAAGGAAGCTGTGATTGGGGAGCTTCCGGATGTCCGAGGTCGCTGGGTACACTCAGCCGTCACCATATCCCAGCGCATGATACAGTGTATACACATAACAATCCACAAACACATAAACATCCATCAAAACCTTAAATGGGTTGTCCAAGAGTTTGAAAAAATTAGTAGCCAGGCTGGAATGGCCTTTTTAAAAAAAACTTGTACTCACCTCCTCCGTCGCTCCTGATGTCCCGCACCATAGTCCGTCTGATCCATGCCCCTGTTTGTTTACAGGAAGCTGTGCTCGGGGAGCTTCCGGACGGTGAGGTAACCGGTCACTCCCATCCGTCACAATATTCCAGCGCATGATACAGTGCTGAGAGATAGGGACAGATGGGAGTGGCCGGCCACATTGGCTTGCCGGAAACTCCCCGAGCACAGCTTCCGTAAACAAACAGGGGCATGGATGAGGCGGACCACGGCGCGGTACATCAGATATGACAGAGGAGGCTAGTACACATTTAGAAAGCCCACCCCAGCCCAGATACTCATTTTTATAAATTCTCGGACAACCCCTTTAATGCTCTATATGAAGAAAATATTTTTTTCATTTACTAGTGATCTTAGAACATCTGGCTACAAAAACATACCAAAAAAAATAATGCCACAAAAACATACTTAATGGTGTTTTATAAAATAATCAAAAATAACCCAAGACTGTATAATAAGTAAATGAGGATGAGTAGAATAAATTTGTGTAAAAGTATTTCGTTAGTGGACAGGTCACTTGCTCCCACAAAATCAGATCACTCATCCCCTGCTGCGCTCATCGATCCTTCTATGATCTGTCATATCACATACGTCTTATCATAGATCTCAAGGACAGAATTACAACCGGCTCTTAATCTTTCCTTTTAATTTAGCGGTTCACTATATGACTGGTCCCATGACACATCCCAAGATCGTTCTTGCAATTGGTATTTCATGAAAACGGCGCGGATCTAAATTTAGCGTTCAGGTAGGAGTGTCCCTGTCACGCGCTGATCTCCATTGCTTTGTACAGCTGTCAAGATAGAGGAGTCTTCATACTGTGTGTGACAGTAACCCCCATTAAATAACGCATTCATCAGTGTAATACGGAGCATATGTTCCTGCTGCGCCATGCACTCCGGGACACGTGTACCACTGTTTGTCCCTACGGATATTTGTAGCTGCACATTGGGTTGTGATGCGGAATAATTTCATTAAGACATAAATACATGCAGATTTGATTAAAAAAAAACTGTATGAATTAGGGAATGAGAACAAATGCAGAGTCTGGCATATCAATCAATACCAGATGACGGCTATTGATCTGCAGGCTATCGCGCCAAATGAAAATCCTTGAATTCTTCACCTGCCTTTCTAAATGATCTAAGTGACTGAGGCTTTCTAAATAATGAACACGTTGTTTTCTCCATCGAACACGCAGGGCAGGCCCAGAGTTGAGGCTTGGTAAATGTTATTGGCACTGATGTGGCCGGGGATTAACAAAGAAGCTCGAATAGTGATGTTCATGTAAAACCTGCATTTCCGCACTAAATAAAAGCGTAGTAATAGTAACACATTACGGTTCTCCACTCTGGGCTGTTTATATGCATTGATTTGCTGTTGATGAAAGCTATTATCTACTCACTCACTGGACTCACTATGAATTGGTGTTAACAACTAAATGGAACGTTTCCGAAGCATTCCAGTCTAAAACACAACTTTCCATCATTGCATGACTGACCTGACTGTGTCCTCACCCGACTGTATCCTCACCCGACTGTGTCCTCACCCGACTGTGTCCTCACCCGACTGTATCCTCACCTGACTGTATCCTCGCCTGACTGTATCCTCACCCGACTTTATCCTCACCCGATTGTATCCTCACCCGATTGTATCCTCACCCGACTGCATCCTCACCCGACTGCATCCTCACCTCAATGTATCCTCACCCGACTGTATCCTCATCTGACTGTATCTGTATCCACACCCGACAGTATTCCCACCTGACTGTATCCTCACCTGACTTTATCCTGACATCACTGTATACTCCCCCGACTGTATCCTCATCTGACTGTATCCACACCCGACTGTATCCTCACCCGACTGTATCCTCACCCGACTGTATTCTCACCTCACTGTATCCTCAATTCGCCTCACCCCTACTTAAAATGACTGAAAATGTAACTGATCATATGTTACTAGGATTTTTTTTTTCAATTTCTTTGTGTGCCAACTTGACATATTGCCCATAATAAGTTGGGGGCATTTTGTTTCCCTAAAATGAAAAAATTCATATAACTACCGTGAATATTCTGATGCAGGAAAAGCTCAGTTGTAGCCCTGGGCAAATTCAAGGGTAAATTTCCAACTTGTTGCATGATTTAAGATGGCATAAGTATACAGTCAGGGAGACTGGGCTGTCAGATCGTTATCTATAACTGTGTGACAGGAATCTGCCTGTTTCTGTTAATGTGGTTGATCACTGGTTGAACCAGTATTTGGGTTCTTTCAATGCTTTATTAGAAATATTGTATAATCCAGACTAGTAATCAGGAGTGAAAAGTGAACGCAGTCATATTTTAGTTCTAAAAATATTTTTTATTTTTTGTCAATGTTCCAGCACTGAGACACGTTTTTGCTATTTACTACACAAAAGAAAACCGTCAGAAACATATTTCTACAGAAACCTTTCATTATGTTAGTCTTTCTGATAAGCAACATAACTCAGATTCTGTCCATAATGTGTAACGAGCATATAGAATCTCATTTCCACACTATACGTCTCTCTGGTAAGGATTTTGGTGATATTCAATGTCTTATCCAGTGAAGCATTCGAAGCGGAAATCTTAAATTACAATCTAATTACCGTAATGGTCAAATCTGATGAAAAGCCTCATTGATTTGTCTGCTGCTCACCCGGCCATAAAAAATTAATTTAATGGAGGCTTCGAGTAAATGTACAAAGAGCCAAACACATCATATAAAACAAAAACATGATAAAAAGATGGTTTATGATTATGGAGACATTGGGGGTCATTTACTAAGGGCCCGAATCGTGTTTTTCTGACAGGCTATCCGAAAATTTCTGATTTGCGACGATTTTCCCTGAATTGTCTGGGATTTTGGCGCACGCGATCGGATTGTGGCCCATCGGCGCCGGCATGAACGCAACGGAAATGGGGGGGCGTGGCCGTACGAAAAAATGACGGATTCGGAAAAACCACCGCATTTAAAAAAAAAAAGCGTTGCTCGACACGTGCTTACCTGCACCCACGATAGGACGGTGAACTTCAGTGCATTCCGATGAACTTCAGCGCAGCAGCGACACCTGGTGGACGTCGGAGGAACTGCCTTAGTGAATCCCGGCAGAACCCGAATCAGAAAAAGCGCCGCTGGATCGCAAATGGACCGGGTAAGTAAATCTGCCCCATTATCTCTTTAATACCATATAGTTATGTACTATGGTGTGCAGGGATATTTTATGTTGATTCTTACTGTATTTCTTTTTTTAACTCCTTTCTCTCAGTGCACATGTCACATTACAATTGCCAGGATTGGGAAGGCTGTGGAAGAAGAAAGAGGTCCCCAGGAACATCTCTTGTAGATTAGAACACATTGATGTTAGAATAATCCAGCAATTCAAAAAAGAACACAAAAATGGCGTCTGAACCTGAATCGGTTAATCAAAAAATGCAAGAAACTGATTCAAAGACGAATAATAGTATAAAAAGTGTAAAAAAAAAGTATAAAAAAGTTTTCCTAACTTTGCAATAAGCAAAAATATGCAATTATCTAATTTACTCTAATTAGCTATCTGTAGGTCTTTAGCAGCTAGCAGAGGCTTTACCTTGTCCTCAAGGTTGATTTCCATTTGCCATGCTTCATGGTAACCATGGACAGCTAATAGGAATAAAACCTTGAGTGATGTCACAAACATGTGACTCATCACATGCTTCAGATCGGCCAATTGCAAATAATCTGTTCTGATTCATATGAATGCCTTCAGTACTCTGGTCTCAGTGCCCTTCAGGAATAGATAAATATGATATACAGGCAGTCCCCGGGTTACATACAAGATAGGGTCTGTAGGTTTGTTCTTAAGTTGAATTTGTATGTAAGTCGGAACTGTATATTTTATCATTGTAATCCCGGCTAGAACTTTTTTGGTCTCTGTGACAATTGGATTTTTAAAATGTTGGGTTGTCATAAGAATCAGGATTAACAATAAAGCTTCATTACAGACAACTTTGATAACTATTACAGTTGATCATTGTAGCCTAGGACAAAGTAGAGTAAATTACCAAAATCCAGAGGCCCGTTTGTAACTAGGGGTCATATGTAAGTCGAGTGTTCTTAAGTAGGGGACCGCCTGTACTAAGAAATGTTGATGATATACAGCTAGGAAGAAGCCAGCAGGCTCCCTCCAGCTCTTCTTTTTTGTCAGTAACTTGACATGCACCAGACATCAGGAAAGCCGATTACTGATGTCCATGGATGTAGGGAAGAGGACACTGAAGGGGACATTCTGAGGCTCGGAGAGTTTGATTTTAGTGATGAGCTCTCTGTTTCCATAAATATATATAAGATTTTTACATCTCACTTCAAGGTCAATATTCCAGATGATGCCAGCACACTGGTCCATGGTGGAACCATGACTTAGAAGGTCTTACTCTGCTTGACAACATACTGGTAATTACAATTCCCTTTAATGAGATTTTCTGATCATGTCAAACCTTTCATGAAGATGTGTTGAACATTTTTGCTCTACAGGTTGAGGGATCTCTCCTTTGGTATCTGTGTTCATGTTGTGAGAGGGAAAGATTGAGGATATCAGTAACTCATAACTCTGTGTGCTCCAGCACATGGCCCCATTTATTTTGATGGGCTCACACACACGGGAGTAGTTTCTATGAGCCAACTGCCTGAGCCACTGTCTCTTCTTCTGTCTTTGGTTTGTGACCAGACCTCACATGCTGATGATAGATGAGCTGCAAACAACGGACCACAAGGTCATTGTCTGGAGGTCTGTGAAAAGTACAAACAGCCTTATGCTGCGAGAGGAAAGTGGAGCTACCTCTTTCTTGAGTCTCATGTTGTAAGATGAAAAGGCATCTCTCCCTGGAAGTCTGGGTTAGACTTAGGCCTCATGCACCTGACCATGTGCAGTGTGAGGGCCACAAACAACGAGCCACTTGCTAACGTTTGTGGCATGTAGGAGAGGGGATGGTGGATGAACCCCTTTCTTGGTATCTTCATACTTTGTGAGGGTAGAGAATGTGTGGGGCCCCGGCGACCAGTGGGGATCCTCTCAGTGGTTCGATGCAAGTTCACTAGACCAGCAAAATACCATTGGGTTCAGGAACTGAAGGAGGAACTTAATGAAGACTTGCATTTACCTGTCTACCCCATGATGTGATGCAGTGAAGAAACTAGAACAAGAAGAGGACATTGGAGTTGGCAAGAGCCACATAACAGAAAAGTGGCTGATTTTGTCACTAAGATGGCCCAAAATGTCACTAAGATGGCTTGGGGCTCTCATAGGGGCAGATTTACTTACCCAATCTCATCGCGATCCCACGGGCCTTGTCTGACGAGGATTCGGGTCCAGCGCGATTCACTAACATCGTGCGTCCGAGTTTCTGCATGTGTCGCTGCTGTGCCGAGGTCCGCCGGAGTTCACCTGCTTCTTCCTGGTGCATGTGAGTGCTTGATCTTGCGACACAATTCCTTTTTTAAATTCTGCGGTTTGTCCGATTCCGTCGGGTTGTTCGATGGCCCGGCCCCCAATTTCTGTCATGTGCAAGCCAGCGCCGATGCGCCAAAATCCGATCATGTGCGCCAAAAACCCGGGGCAATTTGTTGCAAAGCTGAAATATTAGTAAATGAGCCCCATAATGTCAAATCAGCCCTTGAGGGTGAAGAATTACAGCACAACATGTAAATCCATAGAAAGTTTCTCGGTGTTTCATGAGATCTGCTCATACTTTAACAATAACTTTTCCAAGAATGACTTTTCGGGTAAACTTGTTAGCATTCAGAAAGAACAGCTCCACAAAATATAGAATTTTTTTTGTCTAATTATTATTTCAGCATAATGACTCTGTAATTAACCAATCACTTTATTTTAATTACATAGGGAGCTGTAAAAAAAAATCCACAAAGGCACATTTTGGAATATTCTGTGGAATTTTTTTTTTTTTTGTGAATTTTGGCAAAGAAGCAAAATTCTTGAAAGGAAGTGAGTGCAGAGCATTGTGGAGTAATAACAGAGGTGTTACCGCGCACAGCGGCGGAGCGCATTTCTGGAAGAAAAAAAATGTCATGTAATTATTTCTTAACAGTCCGGCTCCGCCAGATCTCCCGGCTGATGAAGCAGCGCGTTATTATGGAATTATCTGGGCGACATACCAATGCACACCGGTTTATTCAAATGGAAATTTCAGCAATGTTCTCGACAAATACTCATGTTAGAAGAAGGGGTAAGTCAAGGTAATCGACATAAGATTCTATACAGAACATATCCCTTCATATATAATGATACAATTATATAGTATTTTATGGGATATGAGGCTTATAATTTGTTTCGTCATCCACATAGTATTGTTGTTTAAAAGGATTTAGGACATAAAAGGGACATAAATTTATCAGGACTTCTACACCACAAAAGTGACATAGATTCCCTAAAATGTAAATTCTAGCGTATTGTTAGCTCTTGCGATTTTTTTCCCTTTCAGCCACCTCCACACCAAGGGGGAGGTAGGACCTGGTGTAGAAATAAACAATGCACAGGCACCCGCCGGATTCATCAAGAGGCTATCAGGCTGTGCCAGTTAGGCGCCAGGGCTATCATACGCCAGTGTATGATAAATATCCCCCAACATATTTAAAGGGAACCTGTTAAAAGGAAATGTAATGTGATATGCAGAACACGTGTAATAGATCCTGCAGATGCGATGATGTGTACAATCTGTTCAGCTCCTCCTGCTCTATAACATGCTTCCAGCAGATAGGACACTATGTACAATCTGCTCAGCTCCTCCTGCTCTATAACATGCTTCCAGCAGATAGGACACCCTGTACAATCTGCTCAGCTCCTCCTACTTTATAACATGCTGCCTGTAGATAGGACACTATGCACAATCTGCTCAGCTCCTCCTGCTTTATAACATGCTGCCTGCAGATAGGACATTTTGTGCATTTCAGGTGCGTGGCATGTGCAACACCCCTGCCAATACATGTTCAGAGCGATAGTTGCGATCACTGCCCTCTCCAGGTTAGGAGCTGACAGGGGGAATTGCGAATCCTCCAGGAAGGTTCTAAACCTGGTCATCAGGGGTCCACAGCGGCAGATCCTTCTTGAGTAGGCAAGGGTTAACTATGCTAAAGTTATCATCCAATTGTATTCCTTCATGGGGGTAGGGTGAACCCGATTTACCTGAATTTCCTATAACCAGCTGTGTTCTTCAAATATGTATGCAACTGTGTATAATGTGCCCACCATACATGTCCGTAGAGTATAAGGGACATAAGGGCCGACAGATGTGATACATTCATATTCAATCACTGTGGACCTTAAGCTCCTCCATAACATGAAATATTGATGGACACAGGTAGGAAAAACTTTGCGAAAGTCTCCATAGTAAAATAGAGGAAACTTTCGGTATATATAGCAGATTAGCATAATTATCTGATATGGTCCATGAAATACTTTGGGGTGTAAAAAGGAACATATTAAATAAATCCATAACCCAGTTTAAGGGAAATTTCAAATGCTCCGTCCATAATTCATCAGCTCAATTTTTTTTTAAATTAATTGCTGTAAGAACATTTTCTCATATTCTCAGAGAGATTATCTACACAGCGTAAAGTTACACTATATGGCAATAATTGCTCCTGCAGGCAGAACGAGTCCTTCCTCCATTACTGAGAAGTTTAGGAATCCGGAAGGATAAGGATAGACGTTACATTTGTTTTAACAGAAAAACTGTTCTCGTTTTGATCTTGTTCGTGTAATAATTCTCTGTAAATGGTATTTCTGAAAAATAATACTGAGTTTTATTAATGAAAGCTCCAAAGCCTCAAATTCAATTTTTTAAAGATATTCCCTTGCCCTATCACTGGGTCATCATAGGTGGGAGAGGAACCTTTAGACCCCCTTAGTGAGCCGAAATACAACCTCATAGGTGGGAGAGGAACCTTTAGACCCCCTTAGTGAGCCGAAATACAACCTCTGTTCTCTCCATGGGTAAAGATACGAACAGATATTTTATTTCATAAAATGCAGCGTAATAAAAAAAAAGTTTTCCAGAAATTCCTGGACAAATCCAACTGTAGAGGACCAAGTCAGGGGCAGATTTGGCATCTAGTAAAGTTATGTCTTGGTACCCCTCCAGTGTCAAACTGGGGTTCCTTGGGGCCACCAGCAGCCTCCAAATAGGGCTGGGATCACACCTCGTTATTTGTCATACATTGTAAGGACACGTCAGGAAGATTCCGACGTGTCCTTTCAACATATGGCACAGACGTATTCCATTGTATGCCTATACAGTGGAATACGTTGCCCGAGGACCCCCCCCCTCCCCTAAATCTGGGGGGAGGAGTGAACGGGGTGTTCCACCAGTGATGTTACTGTCCTAATATGGACAATGACATCACTGGGTCCTCCGTCTTGCCGAGCGACATATGCGCTCAGGGGGGCTGTGAGGAGGGATTCTATATGCTGCATCCGCTCCCCATATTGGTCCACTGCCTCAGCTGAGCAAATACGTCGCTCAGGCGGAGGCTGCAGGATGAATAGATGTAGCTTGCTGCGCCTTTCCATCGTGTATTTTTTGACATACGGGAGGTATAGTGGCCAGATGGAGGCAACAACTATGCCTCTGACTGCCACTATTTGTCAATGTATACACTAAGCATATACGTGGGGTGCTCAACATATATATATATATATATATATATATATATATATATATATATAACGTGATGTGAACACAGCCTTAGGTTGTCTGCTGTAGCTCTGGCATCCACTACTGCATTAGAGCCTCGGCCTTACGGAGGATCCTCTGAGACTCCGGTGGGCCAGTCCTCTAATGTACAGTTCTCCTCTGAATGGCAGAGCAGTAAAACTATTCATCTATTCTTTGCCAAAACTTTATACTGTATTGGTGTTCAGTGGATGCCAATACAGTTTAAAACAGGTTTGTAGGATGGGTGGTTTTTCCAGGTTTTGGACTTGTTTAACCCATTAATGACACAGCCCTTTTTGTTTTTGAGTTTCCATTTTTCCCCCCTTTCAAAAATCCTTAACGTTTTTTTTCATTTTTCCGTGTACAGAGTTGTGTGAGTGCTTGTTTTCTGCATAACAGAAATGATGGCATTTAATATTCCAGGCCATATAATAAAAAAGAAGCTGGAAAATATTCCAAATGCAGTGAAATTGGAAAGTTTGCCAAAATGGGACCTATGAATACGGACTTTTTTTATGCATTCCATAATGTCGTCTGTAAGTTGGGTGTCCTTAAGTAGGGGACTGCCTGTATATCAATTACATTTAGAAGGTGTGAAGCAAATTATTTTCTCTTTGGGGTACATTTTATGCCATTAAAGCAAATTTTTATGTATATTTTTTTTTAATTTTCACACTTTGAATCAAAATTGCACAAGGTTCTTATGTCTATAAACTCTGTAATGCAATTTTGAAAATGGGGCAAGTTTTTGCTTACAGGAAATATATGGTTTGTGTGATTCTCTTTGCTCTCATTTTGGTTTTATTTGTACTTGTCGAAATTTTTACTTGCCACTATTTGTCAATTTATACACCGGGTGCTGATGTATATGCTTACCATATACAAAAAAACATGATGTGAACCCACCCATAGTATAGCTGCACTCAGTCTATATTTTTCAGGTACATTGGCTCTCTTACTCTCACTTTGCCCCGCGATAAGCTACTTACGTATCTACATCTGCATGTTTTTAAATATGCAACACTAGATCGATGTGGGAAAATTTGTATAATCCAGAAGACCCCTTTACTGTCTTTATGACATGGGTATACAGGCGGTCCCCTACTTAAGAACACTCGACTTACATACAAGCCCTAGTTACAAACGGACCTCTGGATATTGGTAATTTATTGTACTTTAGTCCTAGGCTACAATAATCAGCTGTAACAGTTATCACAGGGGTCTGTAATGAAGCTTTAGTGTTAATATTGATTCTTATGACAACCCAACATTTTTAAAATCCAATTGTCACACAGACCAAAAAAGTTCTGTCTGGGATTACAATAATAAAATATACAGTTCCGACTTACATACAAATTCAACTTAAGAACAAACCTACAGACCTTATCTTGTATGTAACCCAGGGACTGCCTGTATTACATTGGGGACTGATTGCTTTATGTGTTAGGGAAAATTACTGTAATACATGGAGAGTTTTTCTTCTACTTTCGTATCTCACATCCCTTTTTTACTTGTGATATAAGCAAAATTTTCAGTTTGAATTTCCAGCTTTTCATGGATTTTCCTAGGGGCCATTTTCAATATCAGTCGTCTTATATCTCGTCCTTTTTCTGTTTTCTCCAAGATCCAAAGACTTCAGACCTCAAAAGAAAACACTGTTCCTGCATATAGAGTGTTCTGTACATGCCCCAGGCTGCTGGTATCTGTGTGTCCTGGTTCCACATGAATGATAAGCTTCAGCTTAATCTCCCCTGTGATTGTAACGCAGAATACGGGAATACTAATGCCCGACAATGTGCTGTATATGTCACTGACATTTATGGCCTAACCCTTTGATCTAGCTCTGGAAAACTGAGACATAAAGATTTAGTAGAGAATTTGTGGAGTTTCTGTTCCTCTCTATTATTTCTCGTGAACTGTGGTGCTAAATGATGGCTTTGCATTCCAGCTTATTATATGGTAATTATAGGGGTGTCAATGCAGTGTGTGGGAGACGGATGGAGGTAGTCCAAGTTCAGGAAAGTAACAGAAACTCTAAGAAACTTTCGTGGTTTTAGCTTGCATTATAGATCTTCTGTGATATTGGCATTGATTCAGGCTGATCAATTGATCTAAATTAGTTCACAATACAGGTGGTCCCCTACTTAAGAACACCCAACTTACAGATGACCCCTAGTTACAAATGGACCTCTGGATGTTTACTCTGTAATTTACTGTACTTTAGCCCTAGGCTACAATAAACAGCTGTACCAGTTATCAAAGGTTAAGCTTTATTGTTAATCCGGGTTCTTAAGACAATCCAAGATTTTTAAAATCCAATTGTCGCAGAGAACAAAAAAAGTTTGGCTAAGGATACAATTATAGAATATTAAAAGTTAAGAACAATCCTACAGAACCTATCTTGTACTTAACCCGGGGACTGCCTGTATTTAATTTTGTTTTCTATGTTGCTGTGTTTAGTGCATTTTATGCTCATATATTTTAATTACATTTTTCTCCTTTAAACATTTCAGTAATTAATGCTAAAAAGGGGGCCTGTCATTTTTCAGGTTTTTTTTTAAAAAAAAAACTGCTATGGGGAACCAGTTCCAGCCCTTAAACTAGGTGTTCAGTTCTTCCTCTAAACCAGGTGGCATGTCTTGGCCATAAACTAAATGGTTGCCCACTTTGGGCTGGAGTTTCACAAGGCACACATGACTTTCACACAGGGATATATATACAAATTTGCTTTGGATTGTTTCTGAAAATTAGGGATTGTCCTGGTACATTTGGCAAAGATGCCTTCCAGCAGAATGTAAAGTAGGTGTCGTTCCCTCCCTACACAAAACAGAACAGAAAAAAAAACACAAAAGACTAATAAGCCGTCCGGATCACAACAGAGATGGCAAACAAGGCACAAAATCGCAGGTGCAAAGGGATAGTCACAAAACGAGGGCCAAGTCAAATAACCAGAAGTACAGATAACAGAGTAGAATGCACACAGAACAGTAGAGCAGGAAGGAAATGTTTTAACCTACAGAAAGGAACCTGGACACAGGATCTTTATAGACAGCCAGAACTATGATCTAATCATCTGGGTCAAAGTCTATAAAGCTGTCTATAAAGATCCTGGGGGAGATTTATTATATGGCAGCACTCATGTGCCTGGGTGTAATAGTGGCCATTCCCCTGTGTCGTGCTGGATATATCAAGAGACGTAAGAAAATGAGACACATAGAAAATAAGTGTATCCTCAGACTCCAAGCCCAAAATGAGGTAGACATCGGCAAATATGTAACAAGATCCTCTTCTGTTGCATTCTGGTTCTCTGTAAATGGGTTATTGTACACCATGAACCATTTTAGGTTGGGGTGGCCCACCAAATGCCAGCAATACACAAGGCACTATATATCCTACAGCTGCCATTAATTTCCACCAATATCATGGAAGCCAAATCTTCCTAGATTGTAGTCATATTGTGTGGTCATATCTCCTAGAAACCTAAATAAAACTTTTGAAAATTTCGACAAAACCAATTGAATTTCGGATAATTTGCTCATCTCTAAATGAAGGAGATTTATTTATGATATTTTTCCAAAATGTTGTTACATACAGTGTATTTTGTGTTACAAGTCTTCATGTTGATTTACCGACCCCCGACACCCCATACCCTCCCGTAATCTGTACCTGCCTGAAAGAAAAACGGCCTTTGATGCTTATATAAACCAATCACAGCTTAGCTTCCATTTCCTATAGTGCTCATTAAAAATTAAAGCTGCACCATGATTGATTGTTATAGGCCACCAAGACATTGGCTTGTAGAATAAAGCATTGGTTGCATAACTCGTAAACCACAATTACTCATTGCATTATTTCATTACAATATATAAAAAATTTTGTTTTTTTTATCATCCTTTCAATTTCCGTTTTTGCTCGCATGATACAAAGTGTTCCTCCGGATCGCATTATTTCCCTCCCCTTAATAATCCAATAGCATCACTTTACATAACAATAAGCGGCACTTGATGTAGCGCTCGGGCTGCATTAGTAAAATGGTCGTCTCCATATATTCATTAGCTGATAAAATAGAAATGCACCTCCCTTTGTACCTTGTTAATTGCTGTAGAAAGTAGCAGCGCTGTGTATGCGAGGGGGATGAGGCGGATGAAAGAGACAATACATGTTTTCCTCCGCGTGGATAATAACATACCTTTTGTCTTCTCTTTAACATTCGGGAACCTTTGATCAAGCCCAGAGATACTGCTTAATTTTATGTTGTGCTTCAAGTTTCACATCCAACATTACAAATAGTAGTTTAGTCAAGTCGATCGCTTTGTTTCAAATTCAGTATTTCATTAATACACCATTTATAGCTTTCAAGATATCTGACATTATATATGGGGGTCTACCAGATCCCACATGACCCCACAAATAAAAAGCAGAATAAGTTTTCCAAACATACTTTTCCTGTTTTCCAGTGATCGGTGATTTTAGTGAATTAAGTTTTCATTTTCATGCAAATTGGCTTCTTACAAAATTGCCATATGTGAATAATGCAGTGTGGCATTTTGGCATTTTCTGCTTTGAAGCTACTTGTCAGAAATCCTCCTCTTCAGCAGTGAAGTTGGCAATGATTGACGTCATCGCTCTCAAGTTCAGAAGTCAAGTCAAGAAGTTTTCTATGCTTACCATGATACTTTGTGTTCTCTCATGAAGTAACTCCCATGAGAAGAAGTAACTCAGAGGTAACTGATCAAATCCACTGAGCTCTGCATAGTGTCATCTATACGATGCCTAGAATTGCAGCTTTCATTACATGACAGAGAATGGAAAAAGTAGTAGAAACCAGCAGTGAAACAATTACACGAAGTGCACAGTCTGTACTGTGTGAATGCTAAGGGTTAACAGCTTCCTTGCTGTATAAGTAGTGTCTACAGAGTAGATGGGGTAGGGTTGCTGCAGAGGTGTCTATGATACAGCTTAAAGGAAATCTACCACCAGGATCAATGATTGTAAACCAAGCACACTTACATGCAGGTGTGTGCCCCCTCTGGCAGGATCTGCTCTTCTTTTAGCTTCTTATGCCCTAGTTTAAAAAAAAAAGCTTTTAAAATTATGCAAATGAGCCAGAGGGGACAACAGACTCCATTGGGCTCAGGCTCATTTGCAAAATTGTTAAAGACTTTTAAAGCATGATAAGGTTAAAGAAGATCAGATCTTACCAGAGGGAGCACACAGCAGTATTTCAGTGTGCTTGGTTTACAATCGTTCATCCTGGTGGTAGATGTCCTTTATGCTGCAGAGAGAGAGAGAAAGCTCTGCAGAATCACAGACTTGGATGGAGGATCAGGGAGACCTCCTACTTCACTATTTTTTGCAGCTCTGCTGCTATCTGCACAGAGCGGTATCAGGTGACCTCCCCCCCTCCAGAGTAAGCAGGGAGGTCATGGGTCATTGGTCTGTTTCTTGTGTAAATAAGGTGCAGTCTCACAGAGATAAGCAGCATAGCCAAAGAACACATGAAGAGAAACAGGGAAGAATAGCAATGAAACTGCTGGACATAAGCAATGAAAGTAATTGGCAAATTTGTTCTACATCCCATGAGTTACTATTTGGGAGGTAACTTGGGGCTGGCATCTGCTGGCATCACAGCACAGTGGAAGATGAGAAGAGGAGAGCTGCTGGGGAATGGGGACAGGTCAGTATGTGATGCTTATTTTTTTTAAATTCATTTGAAACAAGGAAAATAGGACAAGTGGGGGAGTCACAATATGGGGGGGGGGTAAGAAGGGGCATACAATATGGTGAAAAATAAGAGGTGGTCCACAATATGGGAGAGTATGAGATGGGGCCCACAATAAGGGAGGGGGGGGGGTTCAAGAGAGGCCCACAATATAGGAGGATATGAGAGGGGGTCCACATCATGGGGAGTGTAAAAGGGGGTCCACATTATAGTGGTATGAGAGTGGTCCAAAATATGCGACGAATGAGGGGGTCTACAATATAAGGGAGAGATGAGAGGGGACACAATATGAGGAGATGGGAGGGACAACACTATATGAGGGGGGATGAGGGGACACACTATGAAGGACGAGGTGAGAGGTCACAATATGAGGGGGGACAAGAGGCCACAATATGAGGGGGAGATGAGAGGCCACAATATGAGGGGGAGATGAGGGGCCACGAGATAAGAGAGAGGTGAGGGGTCACAATAGGTGCTAGCAGAGGGATCTTTTTGCTTTCAATAGGTCCTACCTAATGCTGGACCTTACATCCATGTTCATTTTAGACACATCTGGGGAATCTCCTCCCTGAATGCAGATGTTCCGGGAGGAGATTCTTCAGATGCGCCTAAAATGCATTTTAAAATCTTGTGCACATGGTCTTAAGCTGTGTTCACACTATGGGGCAGATTTACTTACCCGGTCCATTCGCGATCCAGCGGCGCGTTCTCGGATTCGGATTCTGCCGGGATTCACTAAGGTAGTTCCTCCGACATCCACCAGGTGTCGCTGCTGCGCTGAAGTTCATTGGAATGCACTGAAGTTCACCGTCCTACGCAGGGTGCAGGTAAGCGTCACGGGCATGGCGGCGCCGATGTGCCACAATCCGATCGCGTGCGCCAAAATCCCGGGGAAATTCAGGGAAAAAATTCAGCCCTTAGTAAATGACCCCCAATGTGTTTGCATTGCGTTTTAAAATACATTGAAAAACACATCTCAAAATACATCCATGTTTTTAATACTGTTGTGTTTGGGATGCATTTTATCTGATGCATTTGCTGGGCCTTTCAAAACGCAATGAAAACACATTCTATAAACGTGGCCTTAGAATATACAGGTGATATTTCCATGTAGCAGTAGGTGGAACCCCAGAATCAATTTCAATTTTAATAACAGTTATTATAAATCAGTAAATCATAAATCATCCTATGTAACTGCAGCTTGTTAGGAAGAATGTAGTGGCTTGTCCTAAATACATTATGTATGTATAGAGTCTCCTGGATCACATATAAACTATATGTCCTTGCAGGTGAAGTGAAGTTTCTAGAGAAAATCTTGTGTCCTAAATACAGAGACATAATTTTTATTTATATGCAAATTAACATATTGGTGCATTATGGGTGTGGCCACAACATTTGTCTTCCATAGTTCACCTAGCGTCCCTGACTTACCATGATTGGCAGTGCCCCGTTTCTCCTATGATACAGGATAAGAGAGAAGGCAGCAGTTCATGCAGCTCCGCCCATATGACACCCAAATGCTCAATTGCATATAAATAAAGCAATACCTATCAAACAGGACACTCTGTGAATAAGTTATATTTCATGGCTATAAGAGTAATATTTTATTGACACGTCCAACAGTCAGCCCATGTATGTTCCCCATTCACATTTATCAGCGAATCAAGATCATTTCCTGATCCATGAAATCGGGGTAAGTATAAGTCCCTAAAAGACTTACTCATGTCATAAGTATCCTGTTAATGTTTGTTGGGAGTCAAGTGACCCCTGGGTAGCAGGACTCGGGACTTCCTGTGATGTCCATGTCCTGCTGGCTTCCGATGGATGGAGGAGCAGTGCAGTCATATATGCATATATGCACACTGCCTCAGTTATAACCACTCCCACATCAGAGGTGGGAGGGGCATGCCAAAGATCCACACACCCCTCTAACCCTTTAAGGGAGTGGTTATCCTCCTCCATCAGCTGGGAGCCAGCAGGACACCTGACATCACAGGAAGTCCCGAGTCCTGTCTCTCAGGGTTCATGTAACCTGCAGCTCCTGTCAGCAAATTTAACAGGGTAAGCATAACATGGGTGACCCTACTAGTAAGTCTTATACTTACCTTGTTAACATGTGGTATAAGTGACATCCCCTTTAAAGCTATCTACAAACATGGGGTAATGGAAGCTGAATTTTCCTAAACTCTAAGTTTGAAGCCATTCTGCAAGTGCTAGAAACCAGAATAAGGCCCCATTCACACTGTCGTAAATGATGCTGTGATCTCGCAGCAGTCTATGGCACCCGAGTATGGTGTGGTGACCGAATCAGGCAGTCATACAGCTTTCAGTGGTGAGGAGAGGGGTGAGGAGCACTCACTACCTCTCCCTACTCCACCCGGGCCGTGTGCTGCACCCTTTATCAGGTCTGTATAGTCTTCTGGTGCATTCAAGCCCCAATTTTTTGTGGATTTCCAAAACGTAATCCACAGCAGAGAAGTTACATGCAGCAGATCCTAAACCCGGAAAATTAAAAAGTATAATACGGATTAGTTCACATCTCAGTTATTTTATCATTTGTTTTTTGCATCAGTTATTATGAGCCAAAACCAAGTGTGGAGACAGAGGGGGTCATTTACTAAAACCGCTATTTTTGGCCGGGTTTCCCGAATCTTACTGATTTGCACCGTTTTTCCCTGATCGGATTGTGGCGCATCAGCGTTGGCATGCATGCAACGGAAATCGGGGGGCGTGGCTGTTGGAAAACCCGAAAAACACTGAATTTTTTTTTTTTTAATTGTGACGCTTGACACACACTTACCTGCACCCAAGATAGGATAGTGAACTCTGGTGAACTCCAGTGGACTTCAGCGCAGCAGCGACACCTGGTGGACATCGGGCGCACTACCTTAGTGAATCCCGCCCGGAACCGAATCAGTGTTGGAAAACCCGCCGCTGGATCGCGACTGGACTGGGTAAGTAAAAGTGACCCAGAGACGAAGATAATGGGAAATGTTGCTCCTGTTCTCAGTCTTTTACCACCCCTGGTTATGGCTCACAATAAATGATGCAAAAACATCTGATGACAGTTCAGTTGAAGTGTGAACTGAACCTAATAAGTGTGATTGCAAAAAAAAAAAGGATGAGATCGTTGTCAATGTAGCAGAGCTGAGTTTGTGATAATAGTAGATCTGTGTGAAGGGTCTATACATCACCTCAATCTGTTGTATGGTGCAGGTCGGTTCTGCTGCATCGGAAATGTTAAAAAAAACCTGATTATAAATGATGACAATTGTTCCTGACACGCCGAGCATGACCTTCTGTGTGACCTCTTACATGCTGGACATGATAACTAGTCTGCCATTACTGCATATTCACAGCCGTCTCACCCAAGGTTGTAGATTCTCCGGAAAAATATACCACATCCGGGGAAAATCTTGTCGCTGTTTATTACCAATGGTGGAACTAAAACACTGTGCTGACATGTGCTAATAAACCTGCATGTGGATTATGCAAGATTTTCATAGGAGAGCTGAGAATAGATTTAGATAGAAGAAAGATAGATGGATAAATAGATAGACAAAAACAGAAAGTCCAAAGCAGAACACTGTCATACTTCACAAGAAAGGGTGGAACAGACTAAAAAATCACCCGTTTTGAAACTCATTGCTATTTTTTAACCACTTTGGAATTTAGATAGATATGACTGAGATAAATATGACAATAGAAACAATAGATGATTTACAAGAGAAGATAATGGTGATGATGGAAAGAATATAATGGTAGTATTTTTAACAACTACCGTATATACTCGAGTATAAGCCGAGTTTTTAAACCTAACTCGGCTTATACTCTAGTCCAGTGGTTCTCAACCTTTCTAATGCTGTGACCCCGCAATACAGTTCCTCATGCTGTGGTGACCCCAAACCATGCAACTCGCAGTAAAAACACAGTAAAATTGCGGCTCCGATGGCTTTAAGAGACCCCTGGTTGCGGTCGTTCAACCCCCACTGGGGTCCCGACCCACAGGTTGAGAACCACTGCTCTAGTCTATAAAAAATGAACACTGTACTCACCTTTCTCACGCCCCCCCCCAGGTCTTCTTGTTGCTTTGGATGCTCTGGTGCATCTTCGGGTCCTTCGAGTCCTCTTCGGGTCCTACGGCTTCTCTTCGGCTCCTCTTCAGGTTGTTCAACTCCTCCTCGCAATTCTGGCGGCTCACAATCAATGACGTTGGCAAACAGCTGACGTCATTGTATGTGCAGGCTGAGCGTGAAGACCCGAAGATGAGCCGAATGAGCCAAAGATGAGGTGAATGACCGGAAAAGTACCCGAAGGACTGGAAGAGGTACCGGAGCATCCGAAGCAAGAAGAGGAAAAGGTGGGCGTCGGAAAGGTGAGTACAGTGGGTTTCTTTTTAACTAAAGACTTGGCATACTCGGCGCAGGGGCCGGCAGGCTATATACTGGGGGCATGGGATGGCAGGCTATATACTGGGGGGGCAGAGGCTACCAGGCTATATACTGGGGGCATGGTCTAGCAGGCTATATACTGGGTAGGCAGGGACTGGCTTTCTTTATACTGCAGGGGCTGGCTGGCTATATACTATAGTGGCTGGCAGGCTATATAGTGAGGAGGCTGGCTGGCTATATACTAGGGGGCAGGGGCTGGCAGGGCATATACTGAGGGGGTTGGCTAGCTATATACTGCAGGGGCTGGCAGGCTATATACTGGGGGGGGGCAGGGGCTGGCAGGCTATATACTGGATGGGCAGGGGCTGGCAAGCTATATACTGGATGGGCAGGGGCTAGCAGGTTATCTACAGGATGGGCAGGGGCTGGCAGGCTATATACTGGATGAGCAGGAGCTGGCAAGCTATATACTGGATGGGCAGGGGCTTGCAGGCTATATACACAGGGGGATAAGGGCTTGGAGGATTTATACTGGGGGATAAGGGCTAGTCAGCTCTATACTGGCTGGAAGCTGTGACCAATGCATTTCCCACCCTAGGCTTATACTAGAGTCAATAGGTTTTCTCAGTTTTTTGTGTTAAAAGTAGGAACGGGCCGGCTTATACTCGAGTGTATACAATATTTTTAGTTTTTCATAATTCTAACCATTTCTGGGTGTGAACATTTTCCTAAATATCTCATACCTGTATTATCACAACTAAATTGTCTCCCTGAAAACAGAAAATTAAAAAATATTGATTTTCTTTTTTTTCTATAATGGATTTTGAATATATCTTTATTTTTCAAGGTCATTATTCCATTTAGCAGAGTCTAATTTAAAGTGTTTGTTCAGATACATAGATAGCAGAAAGCAGGCAGCACTCCAATAGACATGGTGAAACAATGTGGCTTTATTCACCCATACAGATACATTTCAGCTGATCTATACAACCTTCATCATGCAGGGATCAGCCGAAACGTATCTGCATGGGTGAATAAAGCCACATTGTTTCATCATATATATTGGAGGGCTGCCTGCTTTCTGCTATACTACAGAGGATTTCTGGATTATTCCAAGGGATGGCACCTCCTGTGCGGCTGTGTTTATTTTTATTTTTCTAGATAGATGGATATGGGATAGATAGATAGATAGATAGATAGATATGAGATATATAGATATGAGATAGATATTAGATAGATAGATAAATAGAAATGAGATAGATAGTTATAAGAAAGAAAGATAGACAGATGATAGATATGCGATAGATAGATAGATAGATAGAAGATAGATAGATAGATAGATAGATAGATAGATAGATAGGAGATAGATAGATAGATAGATAGATAAATAGAAATGAGATAGATAGATATAAGAAAGAAAGTCTGATAGATGATAGATATGGGATAGATAGATACATACATAGATATGAGATAGATAGATAGATAGAAGATAGATAGATAGATAGATAGATAGATATGAGATAGATAGAAGATAGATAGATATGAGATAGATAGATATGAGATAGATAGATAGGACAATTGTAGATAAAGATACAAATTATAAAAAAAAATCCAGAGCAACACAACTGTAGGCAGGTGCAAATCCGTAGACCTTTGGCTGGGGTCAAGAATATGTAATCCAAGGAAAAGGCAGCGCTCCAATTTGTAGTATATTTTTTAGCATAAAGCACAATGCAAGACACCCTGCCCTATATACTACAAATTGGAGTGCTGTCTTTTTCATGGATTAAATAGATAGATAGATAGATAGATAGATAGATAGATAGATAGATATTTTTTCATTTTGGATCTGGATTGCTGCCTTACTTTGGAATTAGATTGATAGATATGACAATAAAAACAATAGATAGAAGATTGGGAAGAACATTAGATAGATGTAGCAGAGCTGACTGTGTTCCATAACTGTGACATCACACAAATGTTTTTACATGGGACTGCTGAAAACTTCTGAATAGATTTACCTATAATGGTACAACTTCTAGAAGAACAGATATTTCCTTAGCTTCACCTGTACATGGAATGATCTGGTAAGCCCTGTGCAGCGCTGCAGAATCTGTGTGCGCTATATAAATAAATAATTATTACTAATTACATGACACATATGGGTTCCTGTATGAAATCTCCTGCACAGGGTTGGAATATTATCAGTCTCTTTATTAAATTCATCTGTATATATTGTACATACCACAGGACTGCCACAAATGGAGATGTCAAACAGTTCACTTGACTTTAGTTTTTTGTTTATTTTTGCTGATAGGTCCTTACATGACCTATACAGAAGATGAGGAGGGTCCTCCTTCCCCCAGTGTCCTGCTAGGTGTCATAGTCCTCCAGTGTTACTTGCAGCTCTGCAGTCTTGTCCTGTGATGCTTCTCCTTAGACAATGCTGGAATGAAAGTGTCACTATGGGAAGCCTTGAGGTGACTCCACATCTTCACATCCTCAGACCTGTGTGTGTCACTCCTGAATCCTCTGAGATCTCCTCCAGATGAATGCAGCTCCATCAATTCCAGTTCATGTTTGGTAGCGGTTTCCAAAACCCTTTGTTTGTTGTAATACTTCACAAAGTTGTTGATAATGGGGTGAATGGGGAGAGCAATGGCTATGACCCCACAGAGGAAACTTGTAGCTGCATTAAGTTTCCCCAGAGTGGTTTTAGGGTAGATGTCACCATACCCAACAGTAGTCATGGTAATGATAGCCCACCAAAAAGACTGAGGGATGCTCTTGAACAAAGTTTCTGGGTGGCTTTGCTCCATTGTGTAGCCAAGAGCTGAGAAGACAAAGATGCCTACAGCGAGATACATTAAGAGGAGCCCTAACTCCTTAAAACTACTCTTCAGGGCATAGGTTAACGTCTGGAGACCAGAAGAGTGTCGGGCAAGCTTGAAAATCCTAGCAATCCTCATGATCCTCAATGCCTGGACTGCTTGCTGGACATTTGTCAGCTCCATCATCCTTGCTCCTAGGTGTGTCAAGGTTAAGCTGACATAGAAAGGCAGAATGGCCAACACATCAATGATATTCATAAAGGAGAGGGCAAAGTGTAACTTGTTTGGGGAGGACATGAGTCTTAGGATATACTCTATCGTGAACCAGATGATACATGCAGTCTCTATGTTGTCTAGGGTAGGGTGTTCTACATGGTTCCCCTCAGCATCCTCCACCTGAAGATCTGGGATGGTCCCCAAACACATAACAATGGAGGAGATGAGGATAAAGAGAAATGATAGAACTGCAGTCACCCTGGCTGGGAAAGAGGATTCTGGCTTTTCCATGAATTTCCAGACATACTTCTGAAACCTTTTCCATCTACTTTCTGAGGTATCAAACCCTAGGTCATCAAGGATGGTCTGTACCCTCCTGGCTATCTCCTCAAGTTCCTCCTTCTTCTCATTGAGGTGGCTTTTGCAGCAGTCATCCAGAAAAGACAAGTCTACTTTCCAGAACTCCATTTCATTCTGGAAACATATAGGACATATTCCCTTCTTCATATGTACCTCCCCATAGTAATAGACCTCCATGATACACTTGAAAGCATCAGGGTCCCTATCAAAGTAAAACTCCTTCTGCCCTGGGTCATAGTCATCACACAGAGAGAAGATGGCATCATACCCCCCAGTTATACAGTTCATCAGCTCTGCCAATCTGGTTTCTGGGTACCTGTTTAAGATATCACCATATAGGATCTGTCTAATACCCCCAACATTAACTATAATCTCTACCTCCTCACTGCAGTCCGATCCACTTCCATTCAGTTCTTCAAAGCTGGAGCCACCATTCATTTTGGCTGCGGTCACTTTAGGGTCCAAAAAGTTTGCAGATTGTTAGATTATTTTTCCAGATCCTATAAACCAGGGAGAATACATCAGTGATGATCACATTGCAGAAGATGCTCCGGTTTCCATAGTGCATGTAAGTTCTTGGAGGAAAGCATAGGAGCTACAGCAGGCATGTAGGTTTCCTCATGCAGCAGGTGCCCATTCTTCTCCTGAGGCTGCTCAGATCTCTAGTGACTCCATAGATGTGCAGCTAGAACTGCTCTGACGGTCTCTGTGCAAGAGGAGAAGAACAGATGAGCAACTAGGTGGTCTCTGTAGAAGGAAGACCCTCATACACTCAATGCACAGCCATCAGCAGCAGGTTTGGGAGCAGTCTGGATCTGATGTGGAAGCTCCTCCTGATAGAAGCTGACACTGTGCAGAGGGGAAAGTTGCGCTGGCTTTTCCAAGGCTTGCAGGAGAAGAGGACAGGAATCCCAGCGTGACGTCACAGCCCTTTAAAGAGGCTTCCCCCTCCTGGTGAGCAGGGGAGAGGGTGCAGCAGCTGCACACACTTGTCACTATGCATGCCAATTAATGGGGGATATTCTGTGTAATGCAAAGGGAACATAATCTGCAAAGGTACATGAGACTGGGGAAAGGGGAAGGGGGGACATGGGGGTCTAAGAAAGTGAGAGGAGATTATATACAGAATAATGATCATAAGGTAAAGGTGGTCACATAGATGCATCCAAAATTGGGAAAGTTAATCCTAGCAAAAAAAAACAGAACTCAGGCTTAACCCTGACATTGCCAACAAGAAATAGATTTCCTCCTTGTTTTAATTATAGATGAAATGCTGCGGCTGAGGCAGTCAGATAAGGGGGTACTGTCACTTTAAGAGATTGATGGAGCGAATACTCAGACACATTTATGGATGATGTCACCCTTTAGGGTTATTTTTGTGTGGCTGTTATACTATTATCCTTCTATCACCTTGTCCCAGTGTATTGTGAGCAATCCCTGACCCCCCGGGGCAGATCACAATCTGAATTTTTTTAATCTAATACACATAAAGGAGAATGAATCTATCCGTAACCTCCTGGAGTGTGGGAGGAGATTATTATTATTTTTGGGCTGCAACTTGAATGTGGGATTCAGTTTCGGGCGCCACATTCTAGAAGGGATGTAGCAGGTCATAGACAGTAGGAGGTTTAGAAATATACTAAGCCCCTCACAGTGACGGCTTATTCACATTCTCAGTATGCAGCTCCTTGATTTTCTATGTGTCTTTACAAATGTCCGTTTTTTTTCCAATGGATCAGTGGTCCATTTATAAAATGTTAGAACCTGTCCTATTATTTCACATTTGCAGATCCCAGACAGTCTATGGGTTTTCAAAAAAACACCTGATGAGATTTTTCACTAATGATGCGAGGACTTGGTGTTATACCTTCTAACTAATGTTAAAACATCAGGGTTTTTTTTATTTAGAAGTGAAAAAAACACCACGACGGATCCCATACAATGCGGATACAAAACAGACGAGCAGCTGAAATGTCTGTGTGAAAAAGCCCTAAGACTACATAGGCATAAATGTGTACCGTTTTTGGACCGCAAACAACGGATCAGTGGTCCGTATTTTTGTAGTCTGCGTGTCATCACTGTGTAATCTGTTGGCATTTTTGCAGATCTGCAAAAAAAAAGGAAGGTCTGAAAATCCCTGTCACTACCTTGTGTTCATTTAGGGCTGTGTTCTCACATTGCGTTTACATTGCATTTACGCTGCATTAATGAATGTCATGAATGTTGTCAGGGAGAGGTTTGTTGAGCTTCTGGAAGTCAAAGGGTGATCCAAGGGTTATTCCTGTTGCCAAGATTGGATTTTGCCCTATATAGAGGAAGTTTTCCACTATATAGGATAATTGGTGCCCATCCCATTGAGATTTTTTACCTTCCAATGGATGAACACTATAGAATTATAGGTTGGACTTAAGAAACATATCTTTTATCAATTTGATTGACTATGGGGCACATTTCCTTACCTGGTTCTGTTGCGATCCCCGAGGTGCGTTGTCCGATGATATTGAATTTTAAATCCCGCGCTTAGTCCGAATCATTTCGGTTGTTCGACGGCCCGTCCCCGATTTGTGTCGCATGAAAGTCGGCGGGATTGCGCCAAAATCCGATCGCGTGCGTCAAAAGCCCCTGTTAAATGCTGATCGCACATTGTAATGAAGGGGTTAAGCCGAGGCAGTCTCGGGTCTTTGGAAGACCCGAGGTTGTCATGGCGACGGATCGCCGCTCCCTGGCACGGCTTGCCGGCGGCGTTCTGCGGGTTAGCACCCGTGTTCGGTGCTAGCACCGACCGCGGGTGTTACCGGAAAGCCTTTGCTGCAATATGCAGCAAAGACTTACCAGCTATGGAGAGGGCTCGGCCTGTGAGCCCTCTCCATGTACCCGCACCCAGCATGTGACGTAATTTACGTCACATGCCGTGATTCGATTCAATTCGGTTCTAATCGAATTTTCTTTGAAAATTCGGCGAACCGGATCGAATCGAATTTTCACAAATTCGCCCATCTCTACTAAAGACACATATAGTGATACCTGACACAGGCTGGATGGATGTCATTGCTGGGCCAGAAAATTTGAAGTTTAAAATTTTAACTTTTGACAACATTTTATAAAGTAATTGAGCAAATGAAAACCGTACACTATGTAATATAGTTTATTAAAGAAACTGTTCCATTGTCCTCCTTTTTCCTCTGCCTTTTTCCTCTGCCTTTTTCTTTATTTCAGCAGTTTGGCCTGGATCCACCGAGAGCTGAGAGATAAGAAGCTGATAAAGTGTCTACTGATTTATCTCCTTACAGATAAGACATGGATTATCCATGGATTATCACCTCAGGGATTCATGAAGCGAAATATTCTCTAGGTATGGAAATCAGAGTTTAGCCTCTTTATCTGTCTAAAGTGACAGGACCTTAAAGGGCTTTCAGATACACTGCTCACTGCAGGAGAAAGAAGGGGGAGAAAGAAGACACAGAGAAGCTGCTTTACTTAATAGTAAACTTTGTAATATACTTCGTTATCACCTGCTCTATTCATTTTTAAATTGGCAAAAAAATTATTTGGTCCACTTGACGTTCACTTCATGGATATGATATGTGGTGGCTGAGTCCTGGGATCAACAAGGTATGACCACATATAAAGCAGATGAATTCCTAGCCCAAAAGGTTCCAATATAAGGGCAGGTATCTCCATATAGCGCCATGTAGTAGACAGAACCCTTGACATCTCAGTGCACTGGCCATCCTTGGCAGCAGAGGACACACATCTTCTATGACTTTTCAAGGAGAAAGGAAGGAGAAATCTGCTGTAGAATCCACCTTATGCAATACTGATCTGTATGTGTGAGTGCACCCAGGACCTGTCGCACTCTATTAATCCGCTGGACTGGTGAGCTAGAAATCATTGCTGTGACATCCCTGCCATCCGGGGAAGCAGCAAGCAGTAAATGATATGCATAGCTCCCATGTAGGGGGGCGCTCATGTACAGCCGCCTCCACACACTCCTCATATCTGTCTGCAAAACAAGGGACAGAATCATCGTAGTGTCTTATCCCTGACACCAGGTCCATGATGACAGATATTTGTCCTTTATAACTATGTAACTAGATGTACGTTTGAAGGTTTGGAAAGTGGGGGACAGTCTGACACATTTTGGTAGAGAGTACCATAGTATGGCGCAAGCACAGGAGAAATCCTGGAGACAGATGGGAGAAGAGTGGATGGTAAAACAGTAAAGCTGAAGGTCCTACGAGGAACGGAGATTACGTGTGGGACGGTATTGGCTGATGAGTTCAGAGATATATGTTGTGGACAGCTTTGTAAGTCATGGTTAGTTTTTTTAATTGCATTCACTGTGAATTGGGTAACCAGGGGAGAGGCTGGCGGAGAGAAGAGAGCGCAGGTGTTAGTGATGGGTCTTTTCTGCAATATGCCCTCTTCATACACCCTTCACAGCTCCGTGCCGGATATATCCGCCACAGAGCGTGAAGGGGTAGGGCCACGGGATAGGGCCTAACTTGCTGGTCAGTGGAGGTCTCATTGCTGAGACCCCACAGATCGTGAAAACTAGGGGAAAAATGCAGTGGACCAGGGAAAGTGTAGAGCCATGAATTGTGACGGTTAGGTCTGGTGGGAGGGATGTGTTAAGCTGAGGAAAGATTATGGGTTCTTTTTTTTTATGTTAAGTTTTAGAAGAGAATATATTCACCAAGTGCAAAATTCTGGAAGCCCCACCTCATATGATCAGCGCCATGACCCTGATCAATTTGGTTTTTGATTTTTCTAAATCCATCCACCCATTCAAAAGATAAGGTCCCTGGAATTTTAATAGTGGAATAGCTTCTACTATCCAGGAGCAAGAGTCCATGAAACTTATGGCTTGTACTAGCCAAGGGGGTGTGCCCTGACAATAATAATGTACCACCCCCTTGGCTAGTACAAGCCATAAATTTCATAGGTTCGTATCTCCTGCTTGGATTGGAAAATTTTGAAAGAAGAAGCATCAAATTGATTAGGGGCATCAAATTGAGGGGGTAAATTCTTCAGCATTATCTGATAAGTGGGGGTAAGTATGGTCCATCCACAGTTTAGGACATTGGTAGTGAGGAATGCTCATCATTTTATAGGAAGCATATTGATGATGGCGCATCTTCTTCGAGAGCACCTGCCTCACTCCTAACATTTGCATAGACTCTTGCCGGAATAAAGATGATTTCGCTGATAAGATAAAAAGGAATTAATATGCAGAACATTCAAAGAGTCTCTGCTAATAATGAGAGACGCCGGATGCATCTCCTGATGTGTGAATAAAGAGAGAATTACTGCTTCCTGTCCTAGTAATAAGCTAAAGAACAACATAAAAGATAAAAGCCACCTCATGTCTCATTAAATGTTTAGTAAAACATATGTATATAATGTATTAGTTTATTAATAGAGAAGAGTAAGTGCCACCAGGCAATCAGGATTCTCGCTGTCAATCACTGTGTGTGGGCAGCAGGGGTGTGACCAGGAGAGGATGGGCCCATAGTAGATTTATGCATGGGGCCCCCCTTCACCTTAAAAATATATACATATTTGTGCTGACATGTTTATACAATTATATATACAAAAATTACTCACATTTCTACACTCATATATACACACATTTATGTACTTACATACACACACATAAAGTTCTACACTCACTTTTCTATACTCACACCCACACACATACATGTGTACACTTATACGCACACATTTATGCACTCATATATACATTTATACACTAATGCATAGAGCATATACAAACTCATACAGTATAAACACACAGACAGTATATACACATCAAATTTACACACATACTGTATAGTACATACACATAATATACAAACCTATAGTATATATATATCATATACTTATACATACAGTATACACTCACTGTATACACACATACATGCAGTATAAACATACCATATACACCGTACAGCATATACACATACTGCTTTTACCTCACACATAAGCATCTTATATTCATTGCCTATAGTAACCAATCACAGCTCAGAGCTCATATTAATCACCTGTGGCAGAACAGCAGCCAATCACAGCTCAGCTTCCAACTGTCACAGCAGCAGCAGACAATGGCTCCTGTATATGTTGGCTAATAAGTAGATTTTATTAGGTACTTTATTAGGTACACCATGCTAGTAACGGGTTGGACCTCCTTTTGCCTTCAGAACTGCCTCAATTCTTCGGGCATAGATTCAACAAGGTGCTGGAAGCATTCCTCAGAGATTTTGGTGCATATTGACATGATGGCATCACACAGTTGCCGCAGATTTGTCGGCTGCACATCCATGATGCGAATCTCCCGTTCCACCACATCCCAAAGATGCTCTATTGGATTGAGATCTGGTGACTGTGGAGGCCATTTGAGTACAGTGACCTCATTGTCATGTTCAAGAAACCAGTCTGAGATGATTCCAGCTTTATGACATGGCGCATTATCCTGCTGAAAGTAGCCATCAGATGTTGGGTACATTGTGGTCATAAAGGGATGGACATGGTCAGCAACAATACTCAGGTAGGCTGTGGCATTGCAACGATGCTCAATTGGTACCAAGGGGCCCAAAGAGTGCCAAGAAAATATTCCCCACACCATGACACCACCACCACTAGCCTGAACCGTTGATACAAGGCAGGATGGATCCATGCTTTCATGTTGCTGACGCCAAATTCTGACCCTACCATCCGAATGTCGCAGCAGAAATCGAGACTCATCAGACCAGGCAACGTTTTTCCAATCTTCTACTGTCCAATTTCGATGAGCTTGAGCAAATTGTAGCCTCAGTTTCCTGTTCTTAGCTGAAAGGAGTGGCACCCGGTGTGGTCTTCTGCTGCTGTAGCCCATCTGCCTCAAAGTTCGACGTACTGTGCGTTCAGAGATGCTCTTCTGCCTACCTTGGTTGTAACAGGTGGCGATTTGAGTCACTGTTGCCTTTCTATCAGCTCGAACCAGTCTGCCCATTCTCCTCTGACCTCTGGCATCAACAAGGCATTTCTGCCCACAGAACTGCCGCTCACTGGATGTTTTTTCTTTTTCGGACCATTCTCTGTAAACCCTAGGGATGGTTGTGCGTGAAAATCCCAGTAGATCAGCAGTTTCTGAAATACTCAGACCAGCCCTTCTGGCACCAACAACCATGCCACGTTCAAAGGCCTCAAATCACCTTTCTACACCATACTGATGCTCGGTTTGAACTGCAGGAGATTGTCTTGACCATGTCTACATGCCTAAATGCACTGAGTTGCCGCCATGTGATTGGCTGATTAGAAATTAAGTGTTAACGAGCAGTTGGACAGGTGTACCTAATAAAGTGGCCGGTGAGTGTATATATATATATATATATATATATATATATATATATATATATATACAAAAATACATATAATGCTTTTTTGGTCTCCACGGTGGCTGTGTGTTTGGAGTCGGGCGGGAGGTGGGCCATCAGGTGGGTTGCAGGGCATTCTAATGTGCCGCCTGGTGGGGTGGGCAATGTGGCCCACTGTGCCATCAGGCAGGAGGGAGGCTGCCGGGCACCTTTGCGGTCAGGCGGATGGGAGGCGGCTCGGGAAGTGGTGGGCCGGTAGGGACACAGAGGGAAAGAGGCACGGTATCAATAGATTATGACACGGCCATACGTCCCCGGGCCCTTAACTTGACGTGTGGTAGGCGGGAGTAATCAGGACTCACACTGTCAATCACTGTGTGTTGGTTGGCTAATTAGGACTCTCACTGTAAATTACTGTGTGTGGCCCGGGTAATCACGTCTCACTGTGTGTGTTGGCGGGGTAATCTGGACTCTCCCTGTCAATCACTGTGTGTTGGTTGGCTAATTAGGACTCTCACTGTAAATTACTGTGTGTGGGCAGGGCAATCACGTCTCACTGTGTGTGTTGACGGGGTAATCTGGACTCTCACTGTCAGTCACTGTGTGTTGGTTGGGTATTTAGGACTCTCACTGTAAGTTACTGTGTGTGGGCAGGGTAATCCCGTCTCATTGTCAATCACTGTGTACGGGTGGGGTAATCAGGATTCTCACTGCCAATCACTGTGTGTGGGGTAATAATGACTCCCACTATTAATCACTTGAATTTGTTTTCCAAAATGTGTATCAATTTTTTTCATAAAGCGCTATGCTTAACCAAAAACCTGCTTTTCCTGATGTGTGGAGTCTTGAGATATGCAGCACCATTTAAAATAATTGTTTCATTAATAAATTAACCCCCATCAGCTGCTGGGAGGGAGAAACCATTTGTTTTCACATGGACATCACTGGTATTTTACTAATAGGATGTGTATCAGGTGTCAATGGAATTTACCCTTTCAAGTCTGCCAGGCCTGTACCGTACATAATAACAATGTATTAATGAGGATCTATGCAGAGACATGAATGTCTGGCCAGGGGTGTAACTAGGAGAGGCCTTACCCTTTAAAATATACATATTTGTACACTTACACATGTATACAATCACACACATTTATATAGTTATGTACACACATGTATACACATACATACATTTATACACTCATGCACACACTTTCATGCACACGTTGTACATTTACAGTATACATTTATACATATAGTATATTCACATCTTGTTACATATTATGCACAAATACAGTATATACACATCTTAAATACACATACACACATACAGTACATGCATATCTTATACACACATGCTCACATACGGTATATACACATCAAGTACATACAATGAGTAGTATATAAACCATATACACTCCCGTAAAGATAATCATCGCATATACACACACCATATATGCACATATAGAGCATATAAACATCACATATACACACACTTACAGCATATACACACTCATATAGTATATACAAACCATACACACACATTTAGTATGTACAAACCATACACACATACATATAGGCAGTCATTTTATTCCGGGGCCCAGTAGCTGCTGACCACATTGAGGAAGTAGATGGCAGGAAGTAGATGTGAGAGACTCCTAGTCCTGTTGTCCTGTTATGCCTTCCCCTCTGACGACATTTCTTATCTGAGTTGCTGGCTCAGGTGTGTACTGTGGAAGATGTGCACTGTTATAACATATTATGCTGTACATGGTGCGGCATAATATGTATATAATGATGCACATCCCCCAATCTTTAGTGTAGCCGGTCGGATGCCCGGGCCCCCTGACATTGTGGGCCCTGTGTCAGTTGCTATGGCTCCTACCCCTGTAGCACAGCCTTGTATCAGGGCAAAAGGGCACAGCAAATGGTTCCATAGTGTATTAAAATATGTTTACCATAACTGATAACAGTGTCATTGAGAGTGGCCACATTAGAGGCACCATGTACAGTCCCTCCATCTATGAACAGCACGTTCTATATTACTGCCAATAATAAAACCATCTATACTACCACCATCTATACTTTACCCTTTATTAGTACCATCTACAATACCTCCATCTATGCTACCGCCATATTACCTTATCAAAAGAACCATCTACAACTTTAAAAATAACATTTATACTATCGCCATCTATGCTACCCTGTCTAGAGCGCCCCCATGTACAGCACATTGAAAGTGTTATCTAGGCAGATTCTACTGGAATTTAAAAAACGCTAAAAATACATTTTAAAAAAACCTCATGGATTTCAATGGCTATAATCAATCACCCAAAGAGGAACTCTGTCACTAAGGGTGTGGTCACATGTACTGATTGATTCCATTTAGAAGTGGAATCAAAGCAAAGATCTTAATCTTATATCCATGAATGCTATCAAAAGGTCCTGGCAGGGCGATTGCTCATGGACAGATAAGACCACATGACCCTCCATCTGCAGCCACAAACATTACAAAAAACACAAGGTAAAGTGGACAGCCTTTTTAAGACCTTGTAGCATACATATATATGCAACATCCCCCACCGGGGCCTAGTCTTTTCTTGGGGCCTGGAGACAGCCGGGGCCCAGAATGCCGGAGTGGCTGGCTAGTGCGGCCTAGGGCGTGCTGATGTCACGGTGCTTGGTATTGGGACCGGAGGGCTGTCCTGCTGTCCTACAGAGGTGATCAGTCTCCCTAACAGCTCCTGACATGGAGAGGGCACTATTCACAACAACCACCTTACCTATGTGTTGGCAGGCGTGTTTTATATACTATATATATATATATATATATATATATAGGTCATAGTGCTGATTGTACATGGTTAGTTTAAATTTGGGTACAAAATTTAAAATAAGGAAGATTTTTTAAAAATGCAAATAAAGATTACATGGAGCAGAGGTCTTCTCCTTTCTTGGCCAGGTTGTCTCATAGCTTAATTTTATGGCACCATCGCGAATCACATGCCTATAGTTTTCTTAATCTCCTTTATGACGGCCCTTCCATCCTCTGACTGGATGATTAAATAGTGTGAATACATCAAGGCCAGATTACTGCATCAGTCATTAGCTTCCTCCCTTCACAGTTAATTATCATTTCATCTGCCTCACTAATGGATTTGTCTTTTTCGAAGCTTCAAGATAACATTATGATCATGAACAACCCGAGTCTGAAGACGACCGGATATTATAACGTTTTCTCCAAATGTAGACAATTGACAAAAGGGGCAAATCAAGGTCAGTGGAGAACTTGGGGCAATTTATTATTTGGGGGCCATTCTCAAAATTTTTGGACAGGAAAAAAAAGGAAGAGTAGCTCAGGAAATACAAGCTAAGGCTATATTCACACGATTCTATTGGGACGTATATACGGCCGACTTATATACGCCGTATATACGTCCCCCATAGACGTCAATGGGCGCACGGCACCTTGCGGGAGCGCACGCGTGCGGCACCGTACCATTCCGTAGCCATGAGAAAGATAGGATATGTCCTATTTTTTCCCGTAATACGACGCCATGCGCTATATATATCGCTATGAAGAGGGACGGGGGTAAACAGCGCTCACCTCCTCCTCCTCTCCCGGGCACTGACGTGTGCCCACCGTGCTACTTGTATTTGTACTGTATGAAAGCAATGCCACCACATTGCCTAAATAACAACAGAGCAAATGATATTGCACTAAATTGCTCTAATAGTACCATATAGTACTGGAAAAATACTGCTATGTCACATCCCTACTAATACCACTGTGCAGTGTGCTAGTAATACTAAAACAGCATTCTAGTACCACCATACAGGAACCTTATTTCCAGATATTGCCCTAATAATGATGCTATACAGAATCCTAAAACAATGGGGCTCATTTACTTACCCGGTCCATTCACAATCCCGTGGCGCGTTGTCCGACGTTGATTCGGAGCTTGCCGGGATTCACTAAGGTGCGTGTCAAGCGACAGATTTTTGTATTTTTTAATACCGCGGTTTTACCACCCCCCACCCCCCATGTCCGTCGCGCGAAACCCGGCGCCGATGCGACACCATTGCTCTAATAATAAAATTACTGACACAGAATCCTAATAATATTGCCATATAGTTTCATAATACCATTTTCAATAGAGAAGCCTAATAATGCAGTGGGCTAAGAATACTGCCGTGCAGTGCCGTAATCACAACACCCAGCAGTGTCCTAATTATACTGCCTTATATTTCCTTATTAATTCTGCCAAAGAGTGTCCTAACAATACTGCTATATTAATACACTATTAATACTGCCATACTGTGCCTTAATAATACTGCTTAACAGTGCCCCAATAATACTGCTATACAGTAGCTTAATAATACTGTTATACAGGGTCCCAATAATACTGCCAATAGGGTCCCTATATTACTGCCACACAGTGCCCTAATAATACTGCCTTTCAGTGCCCTAAAAATACTGCTATACCATTTCTGATTAATACTGCTATATAGTGCCCTAATAATACCGCCTACAGTACTATAATAATCCTGCTACTAAAGTCCCTAATAATACAGCTATTCAGTGCCCTACTAATATGGCCATATAGTACCTTAATAATCCTGCTATACAGTACCCTAATAATGCTGCTCTATAGTGTCCAAATAATCATAATAATACAGGGCAGCACGGTGGCTGAGTGAGTAGCACTTCTGCCTTGCAGCACTGGGGTCCTGGGTTTGAATCCCACCCAGGTCAACATCTGCAAAGAGTTTGTATGTTCTCTCCGTGTTTGCGTGGGTTTCTTCCGGTTTCCTCCCGCACTCCAAAACATACTGTTAGGTTGTTTAGATTGTGAGCCCCATTTGAACAGGGACCAATTTGTCATGCTTTGTGCAGCACTGCGGAATCTGTAGGCGCTATATAAATAAAGAATTATTATTACTATACTGGCATGCCAGTCCTAGTTTTTTGGCTAAGCATCAGATCCTGCTCCTGCATTACTCTTGGGGCATTTGCACAAATTAATGTCCAGCTCAAATCAAAAATCACTTGAATCATGAATCATTTGGTTTAAGGTTTTTAAGTTTTTGCTTCAAGATAATTAAAAAAATCTCCAGGACACCTGGATTTTTATACATCTGTAACCTGAAACTGGAAAAAAGCAGATATATGATATCGACCCGTGTGCCCTGCAGGGCTGTGTAATCAGACATAACCAACAGGGAGTAAATTACTCGCTAACAATTTCACATATAATTGTGGGATTTTTATGTTTATTGCCATGTTCAGATCTTTTTAGTGTTTCTATAATTTTTTTACTCTACAGTCTACAGTGACAATGACATTTCACATAAATATAAAATGCTAAGTTATAATCTCTCTGGTGTAATTCATCTGATATCTATTCCCTGTTATGTTCCCATAAGGGTATGTTCATACTCATACTGCACAGTACTACTATTCCTATCTTGTATCCAACACAGCATAATACTAGAACTCTTAACATGTAGCACTACTACTCCTATCCAGCACAGTACTAGTACTCTTATACTGTACATACAGAAACAGCACAGTACTAGAACTCTTATCCTGTATATATATGCACAGCAGAACACTACTACCTGAATCGTGTTCACATGGAAACAGCACAGTACTGCTACTCTATCCGGTATATACAGACCCAGCACAGTACTACTACCTCTATACAGATACAGCACAGTACTACTACTTCTACTCTTCTACTTCTACTCTTAATGTGTATATATGGAACCAGCACACTACAACTACTCCTATCCTTTACATATAGGCACAACACAGTACAACTACTTATATCCTGTATATATAGAACCAGCACAGTACTGCCACTCCTATTCTGTGTATATATAGACCCTCTTATCCTCTTTATATAGAACCATCACGCTACTACTACTCCTATCCTGTACATATAGGCACAGCACAATACGACTACTCATATTCATGTTTATATAGAACCATCACAGTACTACTACTCCTATCCTGTAAATATGGGCACTGCACAGTACACAGTTCGCTCACCCTTGTAAACTTCCCACTGACACAATAGACTGGCCATGTTTGAAATTATTTTAAATTGTCTGCCATCTTCTCTATGCAAGATGTGCTTCTATATTCTGGAGAACTTCACCATTCCCACAACGGTTGGTCTTAGAAAAAAGGTGGGGTGGGGGTGATGTGTAAAATTACGAAAGTACCAAATGCTCAAATCTACTACTTGTTGGTAGGGACATGCCCTGCACACACTTGCGTTGTCCAATTAGTGCTGCCAATGCCAGACTGACCAGAGCCACACTTCTTTCACAGGGCAAAGGGCAACACCCAGTTGTCAATTTATTCATCCATTTGTCTATTTTAGCAGAGGCTACGAATGCGGTCAGCACAGCCTGTGATGGCACAATATTACCCTCCATTACAATGAGTGAGTGGGGAGGTGTTGGTTTAGGAGATGGATCAGTACACAGACATGGTCCCTGCGTTGCGAGCAGCCGGCTGGTGGGATTGTGGAGGCTGAAGACACATAAACAGCAAGGAGGAAATTCAAAAATAAATAAGTACAGATTGTGAGGGAACCACCAACACATATTTAACCACACGAGAACAGATGCATTATATCACAGCTCCTTCAGACACAGCACTTGGCATATGCAGTCCTAGTTTTTAAACTGAGATATGTTGGAAATTTTGTCTCATCAGAAAAATGGAAGCTTTGTTCATGAATTTTTCTTTATAGATACAGGTATGTAACCAGCGCTCACCACACACCCTGAAGGATAGAGATGAGGTCTCTCTTGTTCTGCCGAAAATTTTCATATTTCCGCATGTGTGACACCTACCTACTACCTGATTTCCAACCTGTTCCACCTTCCCTGACCTTTGCACGGATTACCTCTACCCATAAACTCTTCATGCCCTGACCTCGGCCTGTCACCTGTCCACATCTCCTCCTGTCTCTTTACAGCTGTTTGCCAGTCTCTCTCTCTCTGCCATTGAATGGAAGCTCCTTCAAGAGGAAGTGACCATGTATTTTGGTCCTGTCGCGTGCTCTCCTCTTTTTGGCAGGAATTACAGTCATGCCCAAAAGTTTTGAGAATTACACAAATATTATATTTTCCCATGATCTGTTGCCCTCTGGTTTGTCAGATGTTTTATCACATACAGAAATACAAGTGCAATCATATTATGAGTAACAAAATCTTTTATTGACAGTAAGAATTAATTAATGTAGCACGTCAATATTTGCAGTGTTGACCCTTCTTCTTCAGGACCTCTGCAATTCTCCCAGGCAGCTCTCAATCACCTTCTGGACCAAATCCTGACTGATAGCCGTCCATTCTGGCACAATCAATGCTGCATTTTGTCACAATTTGTTGGTTTTTGTTTGTCCACCCGTTTCTTGATGATTGACCACAAGTTCTCAATGGGATTAAGGTCTGGGGAGGTTCCAGGCCATGGACCCAAAATCTCTATGTTTTGTTCCCTGAGCCATTTAGTTATCACCTTTGCTTTATGGCAAGGTGCTCCATCATGCTGGGAAAGGCATTGTTGATCACCAATCTGCTCCTGGACGGTTGGGAGAAGTTGCTCTTGGAGGACATTATGGTCCCATTCTTTATTCATGGATGTGTTTTTAGGCAAGACTGTGAGAGAGCCGATTCCCTTGGCTGAGAAGTAACCCCACACATGAATGGCTGCAGGAGGCTTTACAGTTGGCATGAGACAAGACTGGTGGTATCGCTCACCTTGTCCTATCCGAACAAGCTGTTTTCCAGATGTTCCAAACACTCGGAAAGAGGATTCATCAGAGAAAATGACTTTCCCCCAGTCCTCAGCAGTCCACTCCCTGTACCTTTTGCAGAATATCAGTCTGTCCCTGATGTTTTTTCTGGAGAGAAGTGGCTTCTTTGCTGCCCTCCATGACACCAGACCTTGCTCCAAGAGTCTCCGCAGTCTCGCAGTGCATGCAGATACACTCACACCTGCCTGCTGCCATTCCTGAGCAAGCTCTGTACTGCTGGTAGCCCCATCCCCAAGCTGAAACACTTTTAAGAAACGGTCCTGGCGCTTGCTGGTCCTTCTTGGGCGCCCTGGAGCCTTTTTGGCAACAATGGAACCTCTCTCCTTGAATTCCTTGATGATGCAATAGATTGTTTCTAGCTGAGATACTCTTCCCTGTTAGGCCAGTTTTGTGCAGTGCAATTATGAGTGCACGTGTTTCTTTCGAGATAACCATGGTTAACAGAAGAGAAACAATGATGCCAAGCACCAGCCTCCTTTTAAAGTGTCCAGTGGTGTGATTGTTACTTAATCATGACAGATTGACCTCCAGCCCTGTCCTCATCAGCACCATGTTAGCTGCTCCTTTTAAGGCAGGCCTGCAATGAAGTTGAAATGTTTTTCGGGAGAAAAAGTTCATTTTCTAGGCAAATATTGACTTTGCCAGCTGATCACTCTTTATAACATTCTGGAGTATATGCAAATTGCCATTAAAAAACCCGATGCAGTAGACTTTGTAAAAATTTACATTTGTATCATTCTCAAAACTTATGGCCATGACTGTACTACAACTGATTTCATTGATCTGTGGAGACTCAATTAAGATGGATCTCCCTCTCCTCCTCCTCCATCACTGCAATGTCTTGGCTCAGACCTATATGCACTCACTGTTCTGCCAACGGACAACGTGCGGGATTTAACATCTCAAATTGTGTCTCAAGACATGCACTCACATACACCGGGAAGAAGAAGGTGAACTTCGGCGGACCTCAGCGGGGAAGCGACACATGCAGGATATCAGGCGCACCATCTTGGTGAATCGCGCCGGACTTCATCTTCATCGGACTGTTCGGATCGGGGACGCGACAGGTAAGTAAATGTGCCCCAATGTGTTTTCAAGAGGACCTGGAAAATAATGTCTTTAAGAATGATACCATGTTGTTTCCCACACTGAGAGTCCAGATAGATTGATAAGAGATTGACATATAAACAGACATATAGATAGATAATAGATAGATGACAGATGACAGATGGATGATAGATAGATAGATAGATAGATAGATAGATGACAGATGGATGATAGATAGATAGATAGATAGATAGATAGATAGATAGGAGATAGATAGATAGATAGATAGATAGATATGAGATAGATAGATAGATAGATAGATAGATAGATAGATACTGTAGGTGGATACATTAAGGAATAGATAGATGGGCAGACAATTGTTAAGGTGTTACAGATAATGATCATGTCTGGTTGTACTTCTTATTATGCATTTTTAATCTCAGTTCGACCTTGAAGATGCATCTTTGTTCCTATAAATCACAATTGTATAGAAATCATACAGCAGCAATCTATCCCGTAATAATTCCCTGTAATCAAAGCTGTGAACGTGTCACTGATTTCATGACCTTATCATCTCTATGATGAATCTCTAGTATCTAGTGTACTATAACGTCCTGGTGCTGCAGGGGCTGTATGGAGAAAGCTCACAGGCAGAGCTCTCTCCATACATAGCGTGTGTCAGCTGTATAACACAGCTGACACCCACCTGTAACTGCCGTGGTCGGTGCTTGCGCAGAAGTTAACCTTTTAAGTGCCGTGGTCTAACCCAACAGTGGCACCTAACAGAGCTATTGGTGAGTGCTGCCATCTTGGAAGGGGCGCCTATCAGGGGGGGTGCATCCATCGGAGGGCGCCAATTGGTTGCCATGCCACCTACAGTCTCATAGATACTCGTAGGCCATCCATGAATAGTGATCTCTAAAAGCCTGTCAATGGCAGGTTGTTAGAGATCAGCAGTAAAATTGCTAAATACTGCAATACAGTAGACCTGCAGTATATAGTATGAGCAATCAGACCCCCCAGGGTTAAAGTACCCTAGTGGATCTAAAATAATAGTAAATATATATATATATATATATTTTAAAAAATGTAAAAAGTAAAAGTTTAAAATACCCTCCCTTTCCCTAGAACACATAAAAAATAAAAATCATAAACATGTCCCAAATTGCCCATTCTATCAAAATATAGAAAAAGATTATTCCGAGCCGTGAACACCATAATGGAAAATTTCAGTCCTGCTGCTACTAACAACATTCACAAAGGTATGATTAGACAGATGGTCACACCTGCTGACAGGTTCCCTTTATCTATTTTGTACAGGGCCACAATCTTCAGTGAAGGGGAGACACCATGCACGTGTGCCTTTGGTCAATATATTCATGGAGCTACATTTAATGCGACGTGTTTGATTCAATTGGGTTTTGCCATCACAGAAATAGAAGCAAATACAGAGGAAAAGGTGGAATGAAATGAACTGTAAAAATGCAGCTTACTGATTCCTCTGCATTATTACTGACTCAGTAGGCAATGATTTCTCATTTGCTTACACAAAAGAAAGCAATTTGTGAAAAAAATCTCACATTTTTCTAATATATAATTTTAATGAGAGGAATTTTCGGAAATTGCTCTCACGAGGGACATTTTGGTTTTACATAAAAGTCATAAAACATGATTTTATAAAAATCCTCAGCTACACAGTCACTTGTGGTAACAATACACGTCTGAGTCCAACAGAAAACAGCACCAGAACCTTGGGTAGCAGCAGTTCTAAAAAATGTTAAAAATCATCATTCCTGATCCTTCTTTACCCAAGAATCAATTGTTTGGGGAAAGTCGTGTTTCCTGAGGATATCGAATTCCCATAAAACCCCTTTCAGCTAAAGGCCCTTTCACACAAGTGTTTTTCATGTGTGAATTGTGTGTAATATTGCTTGTCTCTGTTTATTCACTCTCATTGGTGAGGATAAGACTAGTTACAGTATTTTCTATTTCTAACTTATTTTGTGCTTTTTTGTCCCCCTTGTCCTTTTAATAAAATCCATCCTGATAACCCAGGGACACTTATTCCTAGATCCAGGCCTGGATCTTCTTATAATCCTCTTATATTTGTTATCCATTGCCTCCTTCCTTTTAACATCAACTTTAAAATGTATGCTAATGAGTCTAAGGGGCTCTGGTGAGTGTTCCCAAAGCCCCTCAGTGATGTCTTTTCATTGGTTGTTACATTGTGCAGAACAGATTTCCTCTCCCACTATACTTTCTGCTGCTAAATTACCCAGGCAGAGGGAAGAGGAAGAAAACAGGAGGGGGGGACATGCTCAGCTCATTGTAATAGCCTGTGACATGCAGCACTGAGGGGATCTGGAAATGCCCACCAGAACCCTTCAAGCTCATTAGTATATGTACAACATCCCCCACCGGGGCCTAGCCTTTTCTTGAGGCTTGGAGTCAGCCGGGGCCCGCAGTACCTGAGTGGCTGGCGGTTGCGGCCTAGGCACGCTTGTGTCACGGTGCTTGGTATGGGGAACCGGAGGGCTGTCCTACAGCCTGGCAGGTCTCCAGCAGGGTGGTGTTGGCAAGAAATGATGAGGGAGAGGCTGCTATAGCGGTTCTCCCTGGGGCAACCCTTTGGGGTCTAGAGTATGAGTCCTGTGTAGTGGATAGGGTGCCCGTGATGGTAACTTAAAGTTCTTTATTGGAACCGACAGGAACAGTAGCAACGTGCCTTAACAGAATGGTAGAATGCCGGAGATGCAGTTGGTGGGAGCCACAGGATGGATCATCAGCCTGGATGCAATGGGCAGGCTGAAAGATAGCTGTGTCCTAGTAGGATGCTTCAGCTTGTCCTGGGTTGCTTCAGATATCACCCTTGAAGGTAAGATGATACCCCTTTTCCTCACTGACTAACTCACTACACTCTTCATGCAGGGAGCTGAGCTCTCCTGCTCTGGTCTGGTGTGCTGGCTGCACAGACTCCTCTGAGTCTCTAATCTGATCTGTTCAGACTCCTAGGTCTGACTGGACTGGCCTCTAGAAGTTTCCTGACCAGGGGTTTTGTTACTCCCACTGGGCAGGTGGTGGCTACTCCTCCAATTACATCTCAGCTCACAGAAACAAAGTATAACACCTGTGATTGGTTGCTGGAATTACATCACAGAAAACAATTAACTCCTGCCTTACCAGGCAGGCTCTACTGCTGCAGTGTTCCCCTGTGTTATGTAGAGACATGCTGTGGGGCTGATCAGACCCTTCACAGGCTGAAAGCTACATGATGGGACGTATTCGCAACAACCACTCTGCCTTGCATCGGCGAGGGTGTTGCATACCCCCGGGGCAATTGAAAGAGCCGCCCTCGGCTCGACTACGGACTGGTTGATCCGCAGAGGACCAACCGCTGGCCAGCAGCGGGGAACCTCTGGGGGGTCCGTGCAAATGATGGCCGGTAGAGGTAGATACAAAAGAGGGCACTTCCGTGAAGTGCAGGCTACATGATCTGTAGGGACAAACCGCCCATGGTCCTGGCGACAGGCACCTGGGTTGGTGTCAGACTAAGACAAAGACAAGTGAATTCGAAGTGTGACAGTTGGTCGCTGACGCCATTAAACCAAACTGTACAGTAGGAAAGGTGTGGTGTCATGTACTGTAATCCACTCCTTGCACCAAGGCCTGTATATTTGTTATATAAACACTTCTTCCCTGGCGACAAATATATATAGTGTATATATGCATTACATTAGCATATGTGACACAATAAGACATTATACAATGTACAAGTACCTACCGACTGACATTCTTACCCCTGTATGAGTGGCATCCAGGTGCTACATCTTTAGCACCCCTGGTCCCCTAAGGACCCGCAGTTTACGGAATACCCCCACTTACGAAGCTTCGGTTTGAGGCATAAGATAGCGGTCAGGATTTACATAGAGACGGTCCGACACAGCCACACTACAATCTGAAAAGCCTATAAAAGGTTAGTGCAAACTACTGGCATATATTGACAGTGTGCAAACATATTGTAAACTCTCATTGGCTTAGGAGCCCAATGGGTACACATCTTATAACATTAACGTTACAAAAGTTACAAAGGTAGGCTACTCAGGGTAGCAGAATAGAATGTCTCTTTACCTAAAGAGCGAAAGGCATAATAGTGCAAGCAAAATGTCTATACCTAAAAGGAAGGCATTAAGTGCAATATAATAAGTCAATAAAGTAGCAACTTTTCCTTGGAGTTGGCAAAAGTCTCTCAGAAGGTCTTTAGTAGCAAAGTCCATCTTCTGGGTACAGCCCTTGATGTGGGAAAAAGTGCAATAAAGAAGAAAGGGTCTCCTCTATGTGTAGAGGGACAGAGTCCTTTGTAGGAATCTCTGCTGTGGCAGAGGAAGGGGTGCACATGAAAGTGGGCAGTTCAAGGTATGTCTCTTGACTGAGATAAGTAAATAGGGGTAGAGTTTCAGGAAAGTTTCTGGTTCTTGTGGGATAGGTGGGTGTTCAGCCCAAATGGGAGTAATAGCAGAAATAAGTAAAGCACTGTTTACAATATTCACAGTACCTGAAGAGGACTACAGCCCTTCAGGGTTAATCTTCTTCGGTGGTGAGTACTTCGGTGTCAGAAAAGCGTACCTGCCTCCTCCTTCTGTGTGACACCAGTTGGTACTCCTGCAGGTACGCAGGAGCTTTACCTTTCGTCTCCCTTTGAGACCTCCGAAGTTCCGGTTGGGAGAAGATAACAACTTCCTCATCGTCCTCCTCTGAGTCAGGTGCTGGAGTCGGAGTTTCAGCTGCCTCTGAGGCCGCAGGGGTTGCAGACTCTGAAACCGGATCATCCTCCACGGGTAGCAGTATTGGAGACTGCGGTGGAGACGATGGTCTCTCCGGGGTACCTCTTACTGGAGTGGAAACAACAACACAGAGTTGAGGCACAGTCACAAGTTCTAAGAAACTGGGGGTAGGTGAACACAATGAGGTCTGTAAGTCGGGGGTCAAGCTGAGAGGTGTGGACATAGGGGCAAAAGGACGAAGACATCTCTTCAGCCGCTTCCTATGTACCCGGAGTAGTGGACGGTCTCCTCTTGAAATCTCGTAGACTTCAGGGGAGAGACTGTCCCTAACTAGGTATGGCTCACGCTCCCAACGCCCATCTAGCTTACTGGTGGGATGGTTGTTGCGCAGCCACACTCGATCTCCTGGGGCAAGAGGCTCAGCACAGGCATTACGATCGAAGTCCCTTTTTTGCTTCTCTCGAACCTCTTCCAACCGCAGATCCACAACTTCTCTGGCATACGCCAGGCGCCTCTGGTGTTCGTGAACCCAATCAGTCTGGGGGAGTAAAGACTGGGAATCAGGGGACTCCATGTCCCAGGTCATATCAGCAGGGAGATGGCCGTGTCTCCCGAACATCAGATAGTATGGGGTGTATCCTGTGGAGCAATGAGTGGTATTGTTGTACAGGTACACTAATTCGGGCAACAGTTTTGGCCAGTCAGTCCTTTTTGCAGGGGTCAGAGTCCTCAGCATGTTGATTAGAGTCTGATTCATCTTCTCGCAAAGCCCGTTGCCTTGGGGATGATAGGCTGTGGTCCTCAGCTTTTTACAGCCATATAGAGTGCACAGTCCTTGGAAGACTTGGGACTCAAATGCTGTTCCTTGGTCCGTAAGGATCTGGTCCGGACAGCCATAGGGGAGGATCAAGCTCTTCCACAGGGCCGCTGCGGTGGTCCTTGCAGATAGGTCTCTGACAGGTACTGCAACCACAAATTTGGTATAGTGGTCGATGATCGGGAGAGCATAAGTGTGATCGGATCTGCTGGGCTCCAACTTCACATGATCCAATGCCAGGATCTCTGAGGGACATTGGCTCACAAAGGGATGTAGAGGGGCCCTTTGATTGTGTCGCTCTCCTCGAGCGATGGCGCAGGCTGGGCATTCTTGACACCAGGCTTCGATGTCAGGCTTCATATTGACCCAGTAGAAGCGCCTTCGGAGGGTGGCTTCAGTCTTCTGAGCGCCATGACCGGACTGGTCATGGTACATATCCAGTACTATCTTGGCGTCCCTCCTGGGAATCACAATTTGATACAGCCGGTCATAAGTGATAGGGTCCAGAGTCTTTCTCTGGCGCCACAATTGAGACAGTTCTCCATCAGCTCTTCTCCAGCGGATTCTTTCAGGCACTCGCCAACTAGAGAGATAGTCCATCACTTCTCCTATGGCGCGGCTATCAGCCTGAAGACTCATCCAAAGGTCCTTTTCCGCAGGGGGCTCGGACTCTTCTTGAGGAGTAGCTGGCGCTGCCTCTGACGGTAAGGAGTAAACTCTCTGGGCATCTTGGCGCACAAACCGGGCATAGAACGCTGGCTCAATTCCATGAGCGCTCACCACATGTCCCAGGTACTTGACACTAGGTTGTAGCAGGTGGCACTTGGATGGCTTGACCTTCAACCCATGTTGGGTCAGAATTTGGACCACATTCTGACGCTGTTCTCGGGGCCAAGACTTGACTTCCCGGAGAGCGGATCCTTTCAACTGCCCGGTTAGGATGCCCACTTTCTGTTCCTCTGTGAGCGGGTACAGGGTGAAGGTGGCTAACAACTTGTCTCTGAATTGTGTAATTCTCCCTCGTAGTGGGGTAACCAGGGGGCCCCCAGATAGTATGGCATAGTCAGAGGCATCATGGTGGGGGTCCCAAGAACACTAGCTGTAGCAGGGCTGAAGGGACTCTCTGGAGGGCTTAACATGCTCCGGTACCCTGAGGAGGGACCAGGGGACGGGACCTGCTCCAGTCCCGTATCTTCGTCCTGGCCGGACATGACTGGCCTAGCTGAGGGAAGCCTGCAGGGTTACACAATATCTGTTGCTATGGGCGCTGACTAGAATAGGATGTGGGCACTTTAAGACACAGTCACCATTCCCTAGGAGGTGAGCCAGTAGCCTAGCGTCGGAAACAATCTCTACCCCCCTTTAACTTCCCCAGCAGTACTCACTCAGGATCAGCTGCGGTGACAGGACAGCTCCGGTGCGCGGACTCCGTTCCCGATGTCCGGCAGGCAGCAGGGGCTCGGTGATGCTCAGCGGTGCTCTCCTCCAGTCGCAGGACACGTGCGCCGGAACTCCGGATGAAGCGCACGCTGCTGGCAGGCTTCAGGCGCGGCCTGCACAGAAATCCAAGATGGCCGTTTAACCTTTTTCGCTGCCGGCCGCACACACTCCAGCTCCTCCTCCACGGTACTTCGTGCCTCAAGCGCAGGGGTTGGAGCCTGGTGACGACGGCGGAGTTCCCGCCAGTGCAGATTTTGGCAGGCTGGAAATACTTGCTGCACCACAGCCTCTGAGGTAAATGCTACAGGTGCGGCAGGGTTTAACCTCTTGAGTGCTGGAGCGGAGCTCGACAGCATGCGGCAGCAGTAATACATTTCAATGTAGAAACGCACAATCACTTGGGCCTAAACCCAGATGGCAGCAGGGTTAGGCAGCACAGTCTTTGTAATAAAGTACTATAGTGCCAGAATAAGGCAAAGAAGTATCATGCTGTTCGTGACGCCACTTGCAACATCCCCCACCGGGGCCTAGCCTTTTCTTGAGGCCTGGAGTCAGCCGGGGCCCGCAGTACCTGAGTGGCTGGCGGTTGCAGCCTAGGCACGCTTGTGTCACGGTGCTTGGTATGGGGAACCGGAGGGCTGTCCTACAGCCTGGCAGGTCTCCAGCAGGGTGGTGTTGGCAAGAAATGATGAGGGAGAGGCTGCTATAGCGGTCCTCCCTGGGGCAACCCTCTGGGGTCTGGAGTATGAGTCCTGTGTAGTGGATAGGGTGCCCGTGAAGGTGACAGCCGTAGTAGCAGGGACCAGACAGAGGCAGATGTTGAACAAAAATAACTTACAGTTCTTTATTGGAACCGACAGGAACAGTAGCAACGTGCCTTAACAGAATGGTAGAATGCCGGAGATGTAGTTGGAGGGAGCCACAGGATGGATCATCAGCCTGGATGCAATGGGCAGGCTGAAAGATAGCTGTGTTCTAGCAGGATGCTTCAGCTTGTCCTGGGTTGCTTCAGATATCAACCTTGAAGGTAGGATGATACCCCTTTCCTCGCTGACTAATTCACTACACTCTTCATGCAGGGAGCTGAGCTATCCTGCTCTGGTCTGGTGTGCTGGCAGCACAGACTCCTCTGAGTCTCTAATCTGATCTGTTCAGACTCCTAGGTCTGACTGGACTGGCCTCTAGAAGTTTCCTGGTCAGGTGGTGGCTACTCCTCCAATTACATCTCAGCTCACAGAAACAAAGTATAACACCTGTGATTGGTTGCTGGAATTACATCACAGAAAACAATTAACCGCTGCAGTGTTCCCCTGTGTTATGTAGTGACATGCTGTGGGGCTGATCAGACCCTTCACAGGCTGCAAGCTACATGATGGGACGTATTCGCAACATCCACTCTGCCTTGCATCGGCGAGGGTGTTGCATATGCAACACCCCTGCCAATGCAAGGGTTACACCCTAGGGGTCTCAAGTGTTGGATAATGGTAATGCAGCTGATAATTCTCTGCCAGAGGAGAAATGTTAATAATGTTGACCAATAGGATGTGTTGTAACATTTGTAAGTACAGGAGAAAGCTGGTTGGAAAACAAGCTGCCACCTCACAAGGGGAGATGATAAAACCCCTTGTGGCTGGAAATTCCGAGGGCAGTCAGTCTAGGAGAGTTCCCTGAGAAGCAGAGGCATGCTGCCCTGACACATTTGGCCTGTGAGAGAACACCAGGCCCAAGCGGCCCTCCACCCTTAGGCGTCTGCCAACTATTTTCTCCTGCCTGAAGCCACCTTACTAGACTAAAAGCGCTCCTGTGGAACCGTATCCAGACATAACAGCCATCTCTATTCAGCTGAAGTTGCAGCTGTTGTGGACGTTGCCAAGATCCAATAAAGGACTAGAAGTTGAATGTTTTACCAACGTTACCTGTGAGTGATCCCTGTACCTGGCTGTTTACCTCCAAGGGCGCCCCACTCACCAACACCAGGGATCCCATTGTGGTTGCCCCAGGGATAAAACCTACACTTTCAGCCTCTCCCTCCATTTCTTGTACATGCCGGAGACTGCCCAGGCTGTGACGAGGCCTCTGTCCAGTAGTACCAAGCACCGTGACCACTGACTCAGGTACCTAAGGCTCCGATACCCCAAAGCCATAAAAACGGCCTCACTGGGGGATGTTGGACATACTTTTAAAAGTTGTATTTTAGATGGAAGGAGGCCAAGTATAACAACCCATGTTTGTCTGTTGCTGCAAGAATCAGGCACTAAAATACTATTAGAACTACAGACACAAAAAATAGTATTAAAAAAGCTACCATAAGATGTACTATGGTAAAGAGACCTGGAAACACGAGGAGTCACTAAAGAAGTGTATGTATAACAATGGGGTGTATACAGTAAAATAAAATTAAACATATATCTATCATAAGTTAACAATAAATTATGGCAAAAATGTGATCTAATATCTTACATGGCTTAGGCTCATATCAGGTATTTTATTTCTCATATTTTCTTGAACTGAACCAATTGTCTGACTGTTGCATAAATCATTATCAGGTTTCCGGATTTAGATATATTTTATAAGAATTTTATATCCAGTGCCCGGAGTAGAGTTCTTTTCCTAGTGTCTGTCCCTAGAGGTGTGATAAAACTCTTCATCGGTTCCTTTCTAGTACCTCATGGACTGTACATATTGAAGTACTCGGCCTTCAGATTATCTCAGATAAAGTACAACTTTGCCCTCGATGTGGGAACTGTGGATAAGGATGTAGAATTAAAAATGATTATTTTATGTCACCTTCTGAAGTCCTGATATGAAACTGGATTTGAAATCTTTGATACAGGACTCATTTTTGCTGAATACATAATGACTGCAGAGTTATCAGAGGATAAAGGACCATTGTGGTGGGATGTCATATAGTAGGTTATGGGTGATCTACACCTTAAGGAAACAAACCAAAAGTCTTAATTCAATGGGGAAAATCTTGAGATCAAAATAAATACAATACAATAAAACTTTAATAATCCCCAAAAAATAGGAAATTATATCTAAATGAGCCCTCTCAGTTGTTTAGGGGCATTGGGAGGAGAATCCAACTTTGGACTGGTAGAATGGAAAAAATTAATTTTTTCCTATCCATCGTTGACTTTTCTCGTTCTTTCTAAATCAGAAGTGAATGGGGCAGATTTACTTACCCGGTCCATTCGCGATCCAGTGGCGCGTTCTCTGCGGTGGATTCGGGTCTTCCGGCGATTCACTAAGGCAGTTCCTCCGACGTCACCAGGTGTCGCTGCTGCGCTGAAGTCCACCGAGGTCCGCCGGAGTTCACGATCCATTGCTGGGTGAAGGTAAGCGAGTGTCCAGCGACACTTTTTTTTTTTTTTAAATGCGGCGTTTTTTCCGAATCCGTCGGGTTTTCGTTCAGCCACGCCCCCCGATTTCCGTCGCGTGCATGCCGGCGCCGATGCGACACAATCCGATCACATGCGCCAAAATCCTGGGGCAATTCAGGAAAAATCGGCGCAAATTGGAAATATTCTGGTAACACGTCGGGAAAACGTGAATTGGGCCCTTAGTAAATGACCCCCATTAAGTCCATTCATAATCACATGACAACAGCGAATCATTGTCACTGTACACATGGCAATCATGGAAGCTGCGGAGGTGGAGGACTCTACATGCCTAGAACACATGTAGAGCAGCCAACAGGTTCTCCCATTCCCACCTTTCTGAATTGGTGGCCATTTCTAAATACGTAGGTTCATAAAGGGTGTAGTAAAACAATGGGGCTTATTTACTAAGGGTTGGGGATCGCACTTTTGCTACACGATTGTGGCGCAGCTGCATCGGCTTTCTTGCGACAGAGATCGGGGGCGTGCCTTTGGACGATCCAACTGATTCGGACTGAGCGTGGGATTTAACATTCAAATTGTGTCGCAAGATCAAGCACTTACATGCAACGGGAAGAAGAAGGTGAACTCCGGCGGACCTGAGCGGGGAAGCGACACATACAGGATATCAGGCGCACGGTCTTAGTGCACAGTGCATTATTGTCGGACAATGCACTTTCTGTGAATTCCGCAGATGGGTAAGTAGATGTGCCCCAATATGTACTAACCTCAATTCCCTGCAGGTATTCTAGCCCTGGACTGCTGTCCTCCTGAGACTTATTAGCACCTCTACGGCCAATCAGCAGCTGAGTGATGTCGTTCTGTAGACATTGGTCCTCAAACCAATATGTTCAAAGGAGACCCAAGCCCAAGTAGGGTATAAGGGCAGGTGGTTCTGACATGCAGTAGATACTAATTATACATACTAGATGTTGTATGAAAATATTCAGATATCTATATGAATGTGCATTCGATATATGTACGGTATGTATTTTTCTATTATATTAGTACTTGTCATAGTATAGAATAGATTTAGGCTAAAGAATTATGACGTAAAATTATCATTTACAATCTGACCCATCACATATGAAATACATCACTGCGTTGGAACAAATCTCTTGACAGATGGTGAACAGTCCAATAACAATCTATGTGAGGTCTACATGCCAAGCTTGGAAGGGTTTTCCATTACAAAATAACATTCCGTCCTATCACCAATATGTGTTAGTACATTACTCTATACAGAATCATACACGCAGAATAGACATGTTGTAAAAACATAACAAACAGGTTCATCTTGTGACACTAAAACAGCTCTGACTGTTCAAGGCATGGACGCTTCATAACCCAACACACCCTGAAGACCTCCAAAGATCAACCATTTTGGAGGTTTCTTCTCCCAGTCTTATAGTATAATGTGGTTCTTGTCAAAGTCACACAGGATGCTTGCCCATTCCTTCTTCTTCCAAGCATTGAAAGTTCATCCTGTCACCTTACACAAGATGACATTGACAAAAGATAACCATTGCCATTCCTTGACAAGTTTAAAGGGGTTTTTCTTCGTATAACTGATTCTACTGCAACATCACCCACCGGGGCCTAGCCTTTTCTTGGGGCCTGGAGGCAGCTGGCTAGTGTGGCCTTGGGCACGCTGTGGTCACGGTGCTTGGTATGGGGACCGGAGGACTGACCTACAGCCTGGCAGGCCTCCAGCAAGTGGTGTGTGCAAGAAATATGGAGGGAGAGGCTGATGTACTGGTTCTCCATGGGGTAACCCCTGATTGTCTGTAGGATGAGTCCCTGAGTAATGGATGGGGGAGCCCGTTGTGGTAACAGCTGTATCCAGGGATCACACGGAGGCAACGTTGTGCAAATAAACTTACAGTTCTTTATTGAACTCCAAACAGCAGGCAATGGCCAAACACGGTTAACATCAGATTCTGGTACTGGAGTGGTCATGGAGAGTGGTCCGCAGGAAAAGTGCACAAGCCTAGAAGTAGATGCAGGCTGGGATAATTGAGATGGAGCTGTGACAAACTGTGGAAGCTGCAGCTCTGGATTAGAGTCTCCTGACTCAGTACCTGGAATTGGTATCTGTGACAGCACTAAAGGTGTCCTCCACACTGACTCTCTGTTCACTCTCAGACTTCTGTAGTCTGGACTGGACCTGACGCCAAGATGGAGTCGCTCCCTCTGACAGGAGGTCTGACCATGTGCTCCCCCTGCACAGGGGTTTTATACTCCCCCTGGTCAGGTGGTAGCACCTCTCCAATCACACTCCAGCTAACAATACAGCCACATAATTGATTAATTACTTACACGTCGTTAACTGTTGCCTTTCCAGGCAATATCTTCTGCCTGCAATTACTAAGTCTCTCTAATTACAGCTCCTCACATGGAGACGGACAATTTAGCAATACCTACCTAACCCTTTGCATCTGCAGGGGGTTGCACTAGAAATATGTATAATTTAGCCATAGAGTAGGACCTCAGTATCAGATTGAGAGGGTCTAACACCCAACACACCAAACAGATCAGCTGATCGGTTGATAATCAGAGAATGGAACAGGAAGCAGACAGCGCCGTTCTCTGTGTATTGGCTGAAATGGGTCACTGCAGCTTAGCTACTATTTACCCAGGTCTGACCACTACAGCAGGAGCGGAGGAGGACAGGCTTCCTCACTCTTTCTCTGTGATGGGCTGGAGAACTAATGTGTGAGGGTGCTGAGTGTTGGGGACACACACCAGTCTGATAGTGAAGGCCTCTTCTATGGAGAGGTCATCAATATGAAACCCCTTATAATGTCACAACTAAATGCTAGTAGGTTCCTTATCAGAAAACAGATGACCCTTAGTGCTCGCGTGGTCATAGAGATCTTTATAGCTCATCCACATTGTGTCAGGTGGTCAATTACTACACAAATCCCTTAGATTCCCTTGGCAGTGAACACGCAATAAACTTTAGCAGTGGGATTTATACCCGTCTCCTCTATTTCTCCTACACAAATAGATATCAGTGTTTTCTCTTGTACAATGTGATTTTACAGCTTAAGGCATGTAATTAATTTTGAAAGGCTAAAATACACTGGTATTATTAAGTTGTGGCAGAATACGGGATGGGAACAGGGAAAGCGGAGAAACCGCACAAAAGAACAAATAAATCCATCTGATATAATACCCCCGGTAGAGATTAAGGCTCAATACAACCTGATCTGTAATTAAAGTCTCACAGTCTTCTCCTGAACTCGCTCCTTAAATGCTAATGAGGATTCTGTTTACAATAACTTTTAATTCATCTTTTTTGATGAGTCTAGAAACATCTTTTAATAAGTTTTGCAAAATCGTGAGCACAGCACAAAATGTCATGATATATGGCAGCTATGCAGCGCTGTTACAACGGCCAACTAAATATCTGGACTTACTAGGTCACTTCATACCACCGGCATCTGTGATCTTCTGTAAAATTTGTTATTTCCTGTGCATCCCCTGTTATTTAAACGGGTTGTCCAGGAGTACAATTTTTTCATACTCCTGTAATTCTGGGCTAGCAGTAAAGCACCTTCATCATGGGACAATCTGTACCTGCATCATCCTTTGTTTGTAAAGTTGGACAGTCGGCTGAGGATATGCTGGGTGTCAATTTGTTCCATTCTGTTCCTGCAAGTCTGAACACTGGTGTATTCCTTTCCTAGCAGCCTTGATTGATTTTCACCACACTGGCCACCATCCACCATCTGCCTATTGTGTATTTTGCTTTGGTTCACTAACTGATGGACTGAATCTGCTCCAATCAACTTCTGGACCAGGACACTGGAATCTCATAAAACATTTTGTATATAAAAAAAATTTTATATAAAAAAATAATAATTTTGTGGACTATTGCTCTTTGCTTTCTATAGCCTTGTGCTGAGCTAGCTACATTTTATTCAATCTTCTGCATTCTGGTATATTTAACTCTTTGCATGATTTTCTGACTATACAGTTGCCTAGTGATTTTGTACTGCATTGTCCACATGGGATTCTGACCCATATTTGGTGATTATCCTTTCCTTACTTTGTCTTTGTCTCTGTGTTTGTACTTTGACCTAGGAAGGGAACATTGACCAATTGTCTCCTACCTAGGGTAGGTAGGGCAATTAGGTAGAAACAGCAAAGAAGGGGGTTTAGTCTCAGGACCCACTTTCTGTGCTGCATAACATCCTGCAAAGATGTTCACCATCAATACCCAATACTCTTATGAATGCCCCTTAAGCCAAATATGTTCAGTGACTACTAGAGATGAGCAGACCCGAGCAGCCAATCAAAGCCATGGCTAGTTGCTGGGGGGGGGGGGGCATTAATAGGCTGGATTGACGGCTCAGCAGCCAAACTGGAAATATAACCGGGTCGCGCTGGGCGCACTCAAAGACCTGATCCTGAGGGTTCACTCATCTCTAGTGGTTACCATTCAAAAGAGTATTTTATTGGGGGAGATTTATCACTGCTTCTACTTTTTTGGCATAGAAACGGTGAAATAATTGCAAGTGCACTGAGCACACTAAGCCTCTTCATTATATACACTGAGCCCCTCATTATATATGTATATATATATATATATATATATATATATATACTGAGCCCCCTCAATTAAATATACAGAGCCCCCTATTATATACACAAAGCCCCTATCAGTTACACTGAGCCCCCTCATTATATACACAGAGCCCCCACTATACACACTGAGCTCCTCATTATATATACTGAGCCCCCCTCGTTGTGCCCAGCCACATCACCAGCACAGGGTTAGTATTAGAACTCGAGCGGCCTATTTACAACCGCTGGCAGGGGCCTCCTATGGTATGGACGGAGTCTCCTGCTATAGCACCAGGTATCGGGCCCCTCCGGTGAGCCAGTACAACCCTCTGCATTCATCTTCATGTAACCTAATTTTACAACACTCGGCCTCAGCATCTCATTTTGCTGTTTTTGCATTGGAAAGTTGTATGTAACATAAAGCGTTTATGCATGAAAACCATTTAGCTCTTGAGTGAAACTAAACATAAGAAATTATGACTCACAGTCAATAAGCACAAGTTCTGCATCTCCAGCTATGGCGAGTGTGTACAAGGACCAATTATCGCCACTTTTTCATCTGTTTGTGTTCACCCCCCACTCCTCTTAGTTTTCTTACGGAGATGATCGCCTGATCAGTATTTAGCGATGCTCTTTGTATATAATTTATGACTTTCCCACTTCTTAGTACAAAATACAGAAAACTTTAAGAGTCACGTAGAGTATATACAGATAAACAAACTCTACACAAAGAAGCCTGTACGCCTCCGATCTAATGAGGAGCCTGGAGGGAGAAAATTACAAGAGCTTACAGTGTATGAGGATGAGGGGGTGACACAAGAGCTTACAGTCTATGAGGATGAGGGGGTGACACAAGAGCTTACAGTCTATGAGGATGAGGGAGTGACACAAGAGCTTACAGTCTATGAGGATGAGGGGGTGACACAAGAGCTTACAGTCTATGAGGATGAGGGGGTGACACAAGAGCTTACAGTCTATGAGGATGAAGGTGCTGACACAAGAGCTTACAGTCTATGAGGATGAAGTTACAAGAGGTATAAGAGTTTGTATAATGGTCCAGCCATTCTTTATAAGGGAACAGAGTACAATCATTTAAGAAATAAAGATGCTGCTGCTTGAACTTATATGCAAAGTCCAAGGTGAATGGGACTGCAGAGAAGCCTGGAGCTTGGTAACTGGTATTTGCCGGATAACAGAAGGGAGGAGGACACAGGATGGGTTAGTAAAGAGAAAGTTGGAATTTCATGCAGTTAGCAAGCGTGATAGGCTTTCCTAAAGAGATGGGTTTTAGGAACATGTTTGATAGACCAGGGAAGAGCATTCCAGAGAATTGCTGCAGCTCTGGAGAAGTCCTGGAGACGTGAGTGGGAGGTTCAGATTAAGGTAGAGATTAATCTAATATCACTGGCAGATCGAAGAGGAAAGGTTGGGTGATAGACTGAGATGAGAGGAGAGGTAGGGATGTGTAGCATCATGCAAAGCTTTGTGGATGATGGTGATTATTTTAAACTGTATTCAGAAGTAGACGGACCAGTGCAGGCACAGACTGGAGGCATCTGTGTAGCATATGGTCTGATAGACAAGCCTGACTGCTGCATTAAGAATAGATTGTAGATTGGAGAGAGTTTAGTGAGTGGATGACCAATCAGTAGGGAGTTACAGTACAGTACTATGTTGTAATGATTTTTTTTTAATTATCTTTAATAAAATGATATATATTTTTAATCATGTGTTGATGTTATATATATGTATATATATATATGATATATATATGGACCGGTTTGCACTCATATATTTTTGAAAGTTAGTTGAAACCTAATACCGTAGTTAGTTATTCTCTGCTACCTTACCTGACTACTGCCCTGCAATAAGTAACTGCATCATACTTGTCAGAATATTAAGCTATGCAAACAATCAAAGAATGCAAGCATCTTATAGTACCACTAAATTTATACCCACAGAAGACACAATTTGAAAGTTAAATCCCGCGCTCAGTCCGAATCAGTCAGTCCAGTGGTCGGCCCCCCGATTTCTGTCACATGAAAGCCAGCGCGGCTGCGATAAGATCCAATCTCATGCGACACAGTTAACTACCTGTCCCAGCCACGCAAATCCCGAAAAAGTTGGAAAAACCAACAAAAGTGCAGCCGTGCACCCTTAGTAAATAAGCCCCTCTATTTCTAAGATTTGAGAATCCGATTGGACCATTACTGGTGATGTGCATGGCCGGTACACTGCTCATACAGACGTTCTTACAGATGATCAGAAAGTTGTGGTATGAATGTGAAAGACACAAGGATATGCAAGGAACATAAGGAAAAGGGCCTCCTATAGTTTTACAAAGCACCTAAAGGAATGCGGTAATCTTGTCATCTATTGTAATCTTGTCTTCTCTGGACTACGATTATCTCTATGATGTAGTTTCTGGATTTGACTTGTCTTGTTGACCTTGGTTTTCCCTTTATTCATCAGTGTTTGGAACAATTTCGTATTGGTGGCCATCATCTTGTAGGCCGGGACAGAGGGAGAACTTTGTCTGGAGGATCACTCTCCCTCTCATAATAATAATTCTTTATTTATATAGCACACACAGATTATGCAGCGCTGCACAAAGCATGTCAAATTGGTCCCTGTCCCCATGGGGCTCACAATCTAAACAACCTAACAGTATGTTTTGAGTGTGGAAGGAAACCAGAGTACCCTGAGGAAACCCACACAAACACAGAGAGAACATACAAACTCTTTGCAGATGTTGACCTGGGTGGGATTTGAACCCAGGACCCCAGCGCTGCAAGGCAGAAGTGCTACCCACTCAGCCACCGTGCTGCCCTCATCCTCCTGGCCTGGAATTTTTACCCTTCATCTATCTACAGCTTCAGGACATAATAATGGGGCAGCACATCCTTATATGCTAATCAGTTCCTGGGGTGGGTGGGATGTCTCGAGGTACTAAATTACATTTTGGGTGAGGGACATCGACCTCCTGGGTGGGTTCAACAATACAACTGAAATAATTTTTTGGCCCCTTATCAACATTAAAGGTGTTTTCCGGGAATCCTGGAAAACCACAGGTGGTCCAGGTAACAGAAAAAAGTGTCCTTATTCTGCTTCAACTCCCACTTCAGGGCCGGATTATAGGTGGGGCTCCCGGGGCTAGAGCCCCGGGGCCCCCACCATCTTGCCCCCCCAGGGGGCCCCCACCAGATCACCCCCCCTGGGCCATGGCTCCTCTGCCGCCACCTCCCAGAGCTGTCCGCCCGACCACGACACAGGTGACCGCCTCCCCGCATGGCCGAGGCGTCTGCCCCCCGCACAGGTTCCCACCTCCCTGCCCGCCCAACTCGCTGCATGGTTACGCCTCCCCGCCCGCTCGTAACCCCGCTCGCGCTCGTCCTCCCCAGCCCGAACAAGCGGCCGCCCTCCGCAACCCCCCCTCCCCCGCCTGAACAAGCGGTCGCCCTCCGCTCCCCAACCCCCCAGAAATGCGGCTGTCCTCCGCTCCCCCCCCCCCCCCACCAGCGGAACAAGCGCCCTTCCTCCACTCCAAACCCCCCACCCGCGCCCGAAAAAGCGCCCGTCCTCCGCTCCTCGCACCCCCCCCCCTCCAGCGGCGGATCAAGCGGCCTTCCTCCGCTCGCATCCACCACATCGCCCCCCCCCCCGCTGTAAGAAGCGTTCATCCTCCGCTCCTCCTCCCCCCCGGCGGAACAAGAAGCAGCGGTCGCCCTCCGCTCTCCCTACAACCCCCCCCCCCCCCGGCAGAACAAGCAGCTGCCGTCCATCCTCCCCCCGGCGGAACAAGCAGCAGCGACCGTCCTCCGCTCTCCCCCCCCCCCTTCCCCCGGCAGAACAAGCAGCTGCCGTCCTCCGTTCCCCGCCCCCCCCCCCCCCCCGCGGAACAAGCGGCTGACCTCCGCTCCTACTACCCGGCCGAACATCCAAACCAGCAACCGACCCCCCCACGCCGAAGACCCGCCTGACCCGACAGCCAGTCATCCTAAAAGGGTAAGTATACACTACATATGTATTTATCTGTGTTTATATATGATGTATATACTGTGTATATGTGTATAAATGCATCTACTGTGTGTATATATGCATCTACTGTCTATATATGTATATACTATGTATATGTGTATATATGCATCTACTGTGTATATGTGTATATATGTATATACTGTGTATATGTGTATATGCATCTACTGTCTATGTTTGTATATACTGTGTATATGTGTATATATGCATCTACTGTGTATATGTGTATATACTGTGTATATGTGTATACATGCATCTACTGTCTATATATGTATATACTGTGTATATATGCATCTACTGTATATATGTATATACTGTTTTTATACACGCATATATTTGTATAAGCATATATATGTGCAGATTTAAAAATATATATATATATATATATGATGTATGTTTACATGCTGTGTATGTGGTATGTATGTATATGCTCCGTATACTGAATGTGTGTGTATTTCCCGTATGTCTGTGAAAATGCTGTATATACTGAATGTGTGTGTATTTGCTGTATGTGTGTATATTGGGGGCGAGGCAGCTGTATGTAGGTGTGTTACTGGAGAGGCATGTGTATGTAGCTGTGTTACTGGGGATGAGACGGCTGTATGTAGCTGTGTTACTGGGGATGAGGCGGCTGTATGTAGCTGTGTTACTGGGGATGAGGCGGCTGTATGTAGCTGTGTTACTGGGGGTGAGGCGGCTGTATGTAGCTGTGTTACTGGGGGTGAGGCGGCTGTATGTAGCTGTGTTACTGGGGATGAGGCGGCTGTATGTAGCTGTGTTACTGGGGATGAGGCGGCTGTATGTAGCTGTGTTACTGGAGAGGCATGTGTATGTAGCTGTGTTACTGGGGGGTGAGGCGGCTGTATGTAGCTGTGTTACTGGAGAGGCATGTGTATGTAGCGGTGTTACTGGGGATGAGGTGGCTGTATGTAGCTGTGTTACTGGGGATGAGGCGGCTGTATGTAGCTGTGTTACTGGGGGTGAGGTGGCTGTATGTAGCTGTGTTACTGGAGATGAGGCGGCTGTATGTAGCTGTAATACTGGGGGTGAGGCGGCTGTATGTAGCTGTGTTACTGGGGGTGAGGGGGCCGTATGTAGCTGTGTTACTGGGGGGCGAGGCGGCTGTATGTAGCTGTGTTACTGTGAGCGAGGCGGCTGTATGTAGCTGTGTTACTGGTGAGGCGGCTGTAATGTAGCTGTGTTACTGGGGGCGAGGCGGCTGTATGTAGCTGTGTTACTGGTGAGGCGGCTGTAATGTAGCTGTGTTACTGGGGGCGAGGCGGCTGTATGTAGATGTGTTACTGGGGATGAGGCGGCTGTATGTAGCTGTGTTACTGGTGATGCGGCTGTATGTAGCTGTGTTACTGGGGGCGAGGCGGCTGTATGTAGCTGTGTTACTGGGGGCGAGGCGGCTGTATGAAGCTGTGTTACTAGGGGTGAGGCGGCTGTATGTAGGTGTGTTACTGGGGGCGAGGTGGCTGTATGTAGGTGTGTTACTGGGGGCGAGGTGGCTGTATGTAGCTGTGTTACTGGGGGCGAGGCGGCTGTATGTAGCTGTGTTACTGGGGGTGATGCGGCTGTATGTAGCTGTGTTACTGGGGGTGATGCGGCTGTATGTAGCTGTGTTACTGGGGATGAGGCGGCTGTATGTAGCTGTGTTACTGGGGATGAGGCGGCTGTATGTAGCTGTGTTACTGGGGGTGATGCGGCTGTATGTAGCTGTGTTACTGGGGGTGATGCGGCTGTATGTAGCTGTGTTACTGGGGGTGATGCGGCTGTATGTAGCTGTGTTACTGGGGGTGATGCCGCTGTATGTAGCTGTGTTACTGGGGGTGATGCGGCTGTATGTAGCTGTGTTACTGGGGGTGATGCCGCTGTATGTAGCTGTGTTACTGGGGGTGATGCCGCTGTATGTAGCTGTGTTACTGGGGGCGAGGTGGCTGTATGTAGCTGTGTTACTGGGGGCGAGGCGGCTGTATGTAGCTGTGTTACTGGGGGCGAGGCGGCTGTATGTAGCTGTGTTACTGGGGGTGATGCGGCTGTATGTAGCTGTGTTACTGGGGGTGATGCGGCTGTATGTAGCTGTGTTACTGGGGGTGATGCGGCTGTATGTAGCTGTGTTACTGGGGGTGATGCGGCTGTATGTAGCTGTGTTACTGGGGGTGATGCGGCTGTATGTAGCTGTGTTACTCGGGGTGAGGCGGCTGTATGTAGCTGTGTTACTGGGGGCGTTGCGTCTGTATGTAGCTGTGTTACTGGGGGTGAGGCGGCTGTATGTAGCTGTGTTACTGGGGGTGAGGCGGCTGTATGTAGATGTGTTACTACGGATGAAGTGGCTGTATGTAGCTGTGTTACTACGGATGAGGCGGCTGTATGTAGCTGTGTTAATATAGATGAGACGGCTGTATGTAGCTGTGTTACTGGGGGTGAGGCGGCTGTATGTAGCTGTGTTAATATGGATGAGACGGCTGTATGTAGCTGTGTTACTGGGGGTGAGGCGGCTGTATGTAGCTGTGTTACTGGCGAGGCGGCTGTATGTAGCTGTGTTACTGGGGGTGAGGCGGCTGTATGTAGCTGAGTGACTGGGGGTGAGGCGGCTGTATGTAGCTGTGTTACTGGGGGCGAGGCGGCTGTATGTAGCTGTGCTACTGGGGGTGAGGCGGCTGTATGTAGCTGTGTTACTGGGGATGAGGCAGCTGTATGTAGCGGTGTTACTGCGTGGATAGTGTGCAGGAAGACGTGTATGCACGCTGCACACAGTGGGGGCCTCCACCAGATTTTGCGCCCAGGGGCCCCCACCAACCTTAATCCGGCCCTGTCCCACTTCCAATGGTGCGATGATCTCCTTTTCTTCTGCATTAGTGCAGTAATTATTGGACATTTTTTATATATATGATGCACAAATAAATCTTATCAACATCAAAAAAACAGGAACCCTGGGGCAAGGGCCCCCTCCCACTTTGTGTGATTACATCAGGCACAGAAATGGGGAAGTGCCAAGGGAGCGGGAGTGGGTGGGCAGCATGGAGGGACTCTGGTAACACCCCCAGAGCCCTTCTGTCTCATGAACAGAATTTTAAAAGTAGATTTTAGAAGGAAGGAGGCCACGCATAACAAATATAGGAAGATTACCAGAGTCAGGGTGCCTGGATCTATGAGTAAGTGTCCCTCGATTATCCATGCTTGATGGTAGATTCCCCTTAATGTCATCACAATTTTTTTAGAATGGAATTTGGCGCTCAGTAAATTTAGTGAATCTGATACAACATAACCAAATGGACCCAATAAAGTCTAACAGAGTTCTGATTTTTGGCAAAAAAGTTTATAGTTCTGCATGTGACATGGTATAGAACAGTAAATAGTAATGTGTGCTGGGGATGGGGGGAGGGGGGGTTACTTGAAGGAAACCTACCATGAGGAATATACAGAAGTAGATCTGATGATAGATTCCTCCCGCCAGCCTCTGCCCTAATCTGTTATTTAATAATCCTGGAACCTAACTGGTCGAAAACGTTATTTTAGTATTACGTAACTTGACTGCAGAGACTACTAGGGCATGTACTAGCCTTAGCTCCCAGCGCCTGACCAGGTTAGTACACGCCCCACTAGCCTCTGCAGTTACTTTACTTAATAATAATAATTCCTTTATTTATATAGCACACACAGAGATCGCCAAATCAGACCCATGTTTTGGAGTGTCGGAGCAAACCGGAGGACACCCACGCAAACATGGAACAAACATACAAACTCTTTGCAGAACTTGACCTGGATGAGACTTGAACCCAGGGTCCCAGCACTGCAAGGTTGTAGTGCTAACCAGTGAGCCACCATGCTGCTCATCTTACTAAAAGTTTTTTTTAACAAGTTAGGTTAGGTTCCAGGATTCCAGGAGGAATCTACCATCAGATCTACTTCTGATAGTATATTCCTCATGGTAGGTTTCCTTTAATTCCTGAAGGCAGCTCTGTCCATATACTTCTAACTACTGATAATTCTTGCATGGAAACTACACCTCCAGAGATGAGCGCTTGCTTTCCACCTCAGTTAACACACAGGCCTGAATGAAAATGAAAAGTGACAACCCCGGACCACTTCCTTTAAATATTTCATGCATCTCCTGGTTACGGAGGTAAAATTAACCATCCTATCCTGCCATGAGAAACGTGTGTTTTATCCTTGTAAGTCGCCCCTAAACATTGGCGGTTACTTATTTATATTTTATCCCTACATCTATAACGTAATCTTATGAAGAGCACATCTCTATTCTGTGAATGACTTGCTAATGGACTTCACATTTGTTATCTCTTTCTTGGACATATGACCTGTGGAAGTAAAAGGGTGAATCCTAAGGTTTAGTTTAACCTTATAATAATAATAATTCCTTTATTTATATAGCGCACACAGATTACGTAGCGCTGCACAGAGCTGCCAAATCAGTCCCTGTCCCCAATGGGGCTCACAATCTAATCACCTACCAGTATGTTTTTGGAGTGTGGGAGGAAACCCACGCAAACACAGTGGGGCAGATTTACTTACCCGGTCTATTCGCGATCCAGCGGCGCGTTCTCTGCGCTGGATTCGGGTCCGGCCGGGATTTAATAAGGTAGTTCCTCCGCCGTCCACCAGGTGGCGCTGCTGCGCTGAAAAGCATCTGAACGCGCCGGAATTCACCGAGGCCGGCTGAGTGAAGGTAAGCGCGTCCTGAGCGACACATTTTCCGTTTTTAAATGCAGCGGTTTTTCCAAATACGTTGGGTTTTCGTTCGGCCACGCCCCCCGATTTCCGTAGCGCGCATGCCAGCGCCGATGCGCTACAATCCGATCACGTGCGCCAAAATTCCGGGGCAATTCAGGTACAATCGGCGCAAATCGGAAATATTCGGGTAACACATCGGGAAAACGCGAATCGGGCCCTTAGTAAATGACCCCCAGAGAGTACATACAAACTTTTTGCAGATGTTGACCTGGGTGGGATTTGTACCCAGGACCCCAGCGCTGCAAGGCAGAAGTGCTACCCACTCAGCCACCGTGCCACCCTACAGACATATGCTTGACATTTGTTACTAGATTACATACTGATCTGCTGCCACTTCTGGTAATAAAGGGAGGGGGACATGTTTTATTCAATTCAAAGAATCTTTATTGGCAGGACAAAATACAAGTAAACATTGGCAAAGCATTTAAAGAATATGGGACTGCGGGAGACATGAGGTGGGGTATGGGGTGATGGGATATAGGATGATGGGATACATGGGGTGTGGAGGGGGTTATAGTAATGCATAATCTCAGTCTATGGCAGGCGGTGACATTTCGTGTGGCTATGGCCATTGTTGTGTCTACTTCCCCCACAAAGATGGAGATCTTCTCTTCCTCCTCCATGGAGCTGAAGCCTGGGAGGAGATCTGAGAGTCTCCTGAAGTGAGTGTCCCTCACTGGGATGACTCTATGGTCCTCCAAACCCTGACCTATCCTTCTGGGCCTTGCCTATCATCGTCATGATTGTAGCTTTAATCTACTGTGTGATTGGTTGGGTTTGGGTTTCCAGATTTATCTTACATCCCAATGTAAATAGTATCCGGCTTCAAAGGTGATCAAAGCATTGAGATCGAGGCCAATGGGCCCCACTGATTTATGGGCCCCATTGTGACTGCTGCCACCTCTCCTAATAACAGTGGTTCAATTTGACATTAATTTTCTGTATAGAAACTTCAGTTCATCAAAAGTTTTTCTACCTACAGTATGGGGAGATTACCAAATCTGAACATATTAATGCTGTCTCAGTGAATAACTTAATGATACTGAAAGTTTCCCACACAGACTCACAATTGTTACCAGGCAACCGATCTTACTAATCACAGTATTATTAATAGAAAATACATGCAATGTGGGGGGTGTAAGCGGATTCTTATTGATAAAGTGAAGAAATGATCAACCTCATAAAACATATGTAATGTTTGTATGAATTCAGGGAGAATATAGTACAGGTCTAAATATATGTGGACAACCCTAGTAGTATGGTTAGTAGAATGGTTTGTACTTACCACTCATGTAACCCATAGATCCCAGCCACAACAAGGGGACAGACTTAAAAATACAGACCACAGTAGAGGCAGCTTAGGGATCCTCGTGATCTATTGGTTGTATAATATACAAATTATAAAATAATAAATTACTGCCATAATAGTCAAATTTGGAGCTAGATGGCAACCCCAATTGTTCTAAAGCGCTGAAAATTTGGCTGGGGACCAATGGGGTGAACTCAATGTAGTCCCAATATAGTCAATTGGCTAATCCGCTTATCAACAGGCTGCCACTTAAAAACAAATAATGATTTCCAGGATGGTAAAAGGACAACTATGCTTCTAGTGCTACCTTAGATAAGAGAGCTCCCTATGTCAAACTTTTAAGAGGCATTGTGACATTTTTGGGGAAATAGACAATTCAATAAATATCTTCCCCAATTGTAAACAGCACAGTTTTGGGGTCATTTCTGATCCTCATTGCAGTTTAGGAAACTGGTTTGCCCATGTGAAAGCCAAAGACATTGGTGAGGAAGACCAAAGGCAGTTTCCTTATGGAGATACATTCCCCTTCCTGACCCATGTCTATGGCCTCTCAACTAGTCAAAGCAGTTTCTTACACTGTACTGAGGAAGAGCAATGAATCCGAAACAGCATTGTCTGCAATTGGCTGTCTTTTCTGGAAGTGACTGGTTTAGCTAATATCTGAAATCATTCATAGGGCTTTTTTGAGAGTCAAGCCTTGAGCTATAGGGAGATGCCTCATTTAATGTCGCACTTTGAGGAATAGTTTTCTTTTTTTCCATCCTGTGCATGTTCCCTCTACATATTCTTTAGCAGGAAACCTGTCATCAGGGTTTCACCATTAAACCTAATGACAGGCTGCCAAAGAAGTCTTCTCACTGTTTCCCATTCAGTTTTTATTAAAAAAAAATCCATAGCTCATTTCTGGCACCTTGCCAGCAGCCTCACCAGGCGTCTCCTTCAGGGCTGAGTTATACAGTGACTCACTGAAGAGTAATTCCTGAGGGAGTGGGGAATGAGGGAGCTGCGGGAGGTATTGGCTGAAGAGAAAACACCCACCTTTTGGCTCGGTAAGTGCCCTGGCATGGTGCTAGCTATTCTTTTATTTATTTAATAAAGATATAAGTTATGGATTTTTAAAATAAAAATTGAATGGGAAACAGTGAGAAGACTTTTGTTATTCTGTCATTAGGTTAAATAGTAAAAACCTGATCACAGGTTCCATTTAAGACTCAATGGGGCTCATTTAGTAAGGGTCGTGCTGCACTTTTGTCGGACTGTTCGTCTTTTTCGGGGATTACATGGCTTGGACAGGTATTTAACAGGTCTCTGCTCTGGGATTTTGTTGCACGCGATTGGCTTTTGGCGCAGTGGCGCCGGTTTCCAGACAATCCGACTGAGCGTGGGATTTAACTTCCAAATTGAGTCGCAAGACAATGCACTTATATGCACCACGAAGAAGAAGGTGAACTCTGTTGGACCTGAGTGGGGAAGCGACACGGAATATAGAATATCGGGTGCACGATAGTGAATCACGGCAGAGTACATTATCATCGGACAACTCCAGCGGATGGGTAAGTAAATGTGCCCCTATATGCCTTACAAGTATAAAGTGGGTTTTCCACAAGGGTCCAATGATAGGGAAAATGTTCCTAGTGTTAAAAAGTCTTTGAAATTTCTTATCCTGTCCAGTTGTTTTCAATATCACTCATGACCTTGATAAATGGAAAACTTCAATGATAAACTATACAGGTGAAGAAGAGCATCTCAGATTATGTGTTATATAGCGAAGATTTCACGGAAGAAGATTCTTCGGAAATGTGAGATAGTCCGACATTAATCACGTGTGACAGACCACGGCTTAGGATGACCACAGCAAAGAGGACTCTGCATTGTGTAATGGTGATGAATGCTTGTGCTCCGAAAGAGATAATGTAAGAATCCATTGCTATAAATCACAAAAGAAGGAAATATTGGATGAGGGGGACACATTCTAACTATCTAAGAAAACTTGGCTTTGCTTTCGAAGTTTCCCCGGTGATGTATATGTTATATAGTGTGTACTGTAGCTCTATGTTGCCCCAGAAATGCAAGAGACACACTTTTATGACACCTCAGAACTGATGGCATTTGGGGCATTTTCATTCAAAATAAAAAAGTACCAGCATTAAATGTGAGACCTGTCTGATTTCCTCAGTTTCTAGATACATCATTGATTGTTAATCCTACAAGAAAGCACTAGAGTTATACAGTTAGACAATAATTTGTCCCACCGTTGCAACACTTATTTTGGATTCCTCCAAATGCAAAAATAAAAAAACTTACAAATATCAATCATTTTGGAGAATTAGCGTCTCCACGGTAACAGACTACAAAAACACCATGTGTAGTCTGTGGTCATGCTTGCTGCAACACATCTTAGAAACTGAAGCTCACATATCCTTATATGCAGGGCAGCCCTTAGGAAGTTTGGGGCAAATTTTGTGCCCCCTCCCACCTCCACAGAATGATAACCCAGCCCCTTCTCCTCAGCAGGGCCCCGTAAACACAGTCACACTACCCCCCCCCCCTCATGGCGCCCCTGCTTATGTGCATAGGCACCACTTCAGGTTGATGAGCCCCAATGCAAAATCTGAAATCTCAAGGGGCATGGTGAAAACAGACAAAATTAAAGGAAATGGTCATATAAATAAAAGGAAATCGAAATCCATCATGATAACCCAGGGACATTACTCATAGATCCAGACACCTTGACTGTGGTAATCTTCTTATTTATTATGTATGGCCTTCTTCCTTGTAAAACAAGCTTTTAAAATTATGCTAATGAGCCCAAAGGGCTATGGGGGCATTTCCAGTGCCCCTCTGTGCTGTAGCTTCCAAGGCTGTTACGGTGAGCAAAGAGCACTTCACCCTCCTATTGTTTTTAAAAAAACTATATAAACGGGTTATCACCGGAATCATGTTGACCCATAATAAAGATAACAAATTATTTTTATGGTATGGTGAATGGCCAATAAAAAAAATGAATAAAACCTCATCAGGTAGCTATTGAAGCCCTCTAAATGATGTACCTGAAAAGCAGATCTCATCTCGCAAAAAATAAGCCCCCCCAAAAAAATAAAATATAGGCTGTGAATAGAAATCTGCTCTGCATGGCGCTCCTTCCTTGCTATGCCCGGCCGTGTGCCTAAATAGCTGTTTGGCTACACATATGGGGTACCGGCATACTCAGGAGAAATTGGGTATCAAACTTAGTGGAGTTTTTTGTAATTATTTTTTTAGTCTTGATTCTGAGCACACAACCAGCTCAGTGTTACATTAACTTGGTAAGGTTCTTGGTAAGGTTCCATAGCCTGAAGCTTCTCTGAACTTGTAACATCTGGGATGTTATTGGTCAGCAATCGGAAATGGGAGATAACAAATGATAATTTGGGTGCCCAAGTGCATTGTGTGCGGCAGAGCGTTCCTCACAGATAACATGGCAAGGCGTCAAAGTGAATGGTGCTCAACCTCCACACTGAAGAAAAAGAATATTGAACTGTATTGTTCGGAATATTCTGTTTCCATTTTCCATAATTTGCATTTCATTAACATGTCTAACGATGGTGTGATCTTCCCAATTCCATAACGTATTGCTGAGGAGTGGGGATTAAAACGTTATAGAAACTCTTCATTACCAAGCGCTATTCAGTTGTGTGGAAGGGGCAGGTTGTCAGGATGTGCATTCGGCTAATGTCACCGTAAAATACAGCAATTACAAATAGTCTCAACAAACATTAATAATGGAGACGCGGCGCACGCACATTACAAGGTAGAAAGAGCAGCTTTACACTTGGCAGAGCGTGAGAACATGTCATACAACTACAATGAAATGGCGTACTGAGAAATGTCACTCAGCCGATCCTCCGGGGAGAGACGGAGTACCGCAGGACAGACACCTGCGCAGGACAGACACCTATGCAGGACAGACACTTATGCATTACAAACACCTATGCAGGACAGACACTTATGCATTACAAACACCTATGCAGGACAGAAACCTGCGCAGGACATACACCTAAGCAGGACTAAAGCAGAAGGTGCTGAGCAGATTGTACATAGTGTCCTATCTGCAGGCAGCATGTTATAGAGCAGGAGGAGCTGAGCAGATTGCATATACACTCACCGGCCACTTTATTAGGTACACCATGCTGGTAACGGGTTGGACCCCCTTTTGCCTTCAGAACTGCCTCAATTCTTCGTGGCATAGATACAACAAGGTGCTGGAAGCTCCTCAGAGATTTTGGTCCATATTGACATGATGGCATCACACAGTTGCCGCAGATTTGTCGGCTGCACATCCATGATGCGAATCTCCCGTTCCACCACATCCCAAAGATGCTCTATTGGATTGAGATCTGGTGACTGTGGAGGCCATTTGAGTACAGTGACCTCATTGTCATGTTCAAGAAACCAGTCTGAGATGATTCCAGCTTTATGACATGGCGCATTATCCTGCTGAAAGTAGCCATCAGATGTTACAGGGTACATTGTGGTCAAAAAGGGATGGACATGGTCAGCAACAATACTCAGGTAGGCTGTGGCGTTGCAACGATGCTCAATTGGTACCAAGGGGCCCAAAGAGTGCCAAGAAAATATTCCCCACACCATGACACCACCACCACCAGTCTGAACCGTTGATACAAGGCAGGATGGATCCATGCTTTCATGTTGTTGACGCCAAATTCTGACCCTACCATCCGAATGTCGCAGCAGAAATCGAGACTCATCAGACCAGGCAACGTTTTTCCAATCTTCTACTGTCCAATTTCGATGAGCTTGTGCAAATTGTAGCCTCAGTTTCTTGTTCTTAGCTGAAAGGAGTGGCACCCGGTGTGGTCTTCTGCTGCTGTAGCCCATCTGCCTCAAAGTTGGACGTACTGTGCGTTCAGAGATGCTCTTCTGCCTACCTTGGTTGTAACGGGTGGCAATTTGAGTCACTGTTGCCTTTCTATCAGCTCGAACCAGTCTGCCCATTCTCCTCTGACCTCTTGCATCAACAAGGCATTTCCGCACACAGAACTGCCGCTCACTGGATGTTTTTTCTTTTTCGGACCATTCTCTGTAAACCCTAGAGATGGTTGTGCGTGAAAATCCCGGTAGATCAGCAGTTTCTGAAATACTCAGACCAGCCCTTCTGGCACCAACAACCATGCCACGTTCAAAGGCACTCAAATCACCTTTCTTCCCCATACTGATGCTCGGTTTGAACTGCAGGAGATTGTCTTGACCATGTCTACATGCCTAAATGCACTGAGTTGCCGCCATGTGATTGGCTGATTAGAAATTAAGTGTTAACGAGCAGTTGGACAGGTGTACCTAATAAAGTGGCCGGTGAGTGTATGCCTTAACTGCAGGAAGGATGTTATAGAACAAAATGAGCTTAGCAGATTGTATATAATATCCAAACTGCAGGCAGCATGTTATAGAGTAGGAGGTGCTGAAAAAATTGTACATAGTTTCCTAACTTCTGGCAGCATGTTATAGAGCAGAAGGAGCTGGACAGATTGTATATAGTGGGGCTCATTTACTAAGGGCTCCGCGGCTGCACTTTCGTCGGCTTTCCCGACTTTTTCCATTTTGCCGGGATTTTGGCGCACATGATTGGATTTCGGCGCAATCGCGCAGGCTTTCACGCGACGGAAATGGGGGCATGGTCGATGAATTCGGAAAAAACTTGGAATTTAAAAAAACAAGTGTGTCGCAAAATCAAGCACTCACATGCACTGAGAAGAACCAGGTGAACTCTGGCGGACCTCGGAGCAGTAGCGACACCTGCCGGACATCGGGCGCACGACCTTAGTGAATCGCCGGAAGACCCGAATCCTCGTCGGAGAACGCACCGCTGGATCGCGACAGGACCGGGTAAGTAAATGTGCCCCAGTGTCCTATATGCAGGTAGTATGTTATAGAGCAGGAGGAGCAGATTATGCAGACAGTCCCCGGGTTACATACAAGATAGGGTCTGTAGGTTTGTTCTTAAGTTGAATTTGTATGTAAGTCGGAACTGTATATTTTATCATTGTAATCCCAGCCAGAACTTTTTTGGTCTCTGTGACAATTGGATTTTAAAAATGTTGGGTTGTCATAAGACCAGGATTAACAAAAAATCTTCATTACAGACACCTGTGATAACTGTTACAGCTGATTATTGTAGCCTAGGACTAATGTACAATAAATTACCAATATCCAGAGGTCCGTTTGTAACTAGGGGTCGTATGTAAGTCGAGTGTTCTTAACTAGGGGACCGCCTGTACCATAGTTTCCTATCTGCAGGCAGCCTCTTATAGAGCAGGAGGAGCTCACAAGATTCTATCTATCAAGGGGAGGCACATATGCAGCAAAAGAGTATTTCCTTCTGACATATTGCATTGTGTGGCACTACCACTTGTACAATATATTATTTTTGTTGTATGTGGTAGCAGCAATAACCTGCAATACAAGTTAAACCAAAGGATACAATTACTTAACCAAATAACAAAGGGCTAATGAATGATCTGCAATTTTTAGTATCTCAGTTCTGAATATTATATGTGGATGTCTCCTCCCCCCAATTAGGCTTTAAAAAACGTGGCGAAATATTATATGTTTGAAGACCAATGTTCAGAATAATAAAATTCTCTTTGATTCTCGTTTTGCATATTCTAGACTTCTGCCAGGGCTCTGCAGCAGATACAAGTCCCCTCTTTGCTCATAGATACAATTCTGTTTCATTTTGAAGTCTTTTTGAAAAATATGTAGATTTAAATGAACACATTTTATAGTCTGTTTCTTCAGCCCAGCATCAACATCAGGGAAAGCTGCTATGATGGGTTTTCTGTAAACAGCTTTTATCTATCTACAAATTCCCGACAGGGCCTAGCCGTTTCTTGGTGGCCTGTAGGCAGCCGGGGCCCAGAATACAGGAGTGGCTGGTGGTTGTGGCCTGGCAGGTCTCCAGCAGGTGGTGTGTGCAAGAAATATGGAGGGAGAGGCTAATGTACTGGTTCTCCCTGGGGCAACCCCTGAGTGTCTGCAAGGTATGTCCCTGGATGATGGATGGGGAGCCTGTGGTGGTAACAGCCGTATCTAGGGATCAGATGGAGGCAATGTTGTGCAAATTAACTCACAGTTCTTTAAAAACAGGTAGCAGGCAATGGGCCTGAACGGTCAAACAGCAGATCTGGATGCTGGTACTGGAGTGGTCATGGAAAGGGGTCCAGCCTGGTGCACCAGCCTGGTAGTAGATGCAGGCTTGGATAATTGAGATGGAGCTGTGTCAAAAACTGTGGAAGCTGCAGCTCTGGATTAGAGTCTCCTGACTCAGGTCCTGGGATCAGTATCTGTGGCAGCATTGAAGGTGTGCTGTGCACTGACTCTCTCTTCACTCTAACAGCAGATCTGACTCTCTACTGTGTGGAAAGACCATGTGCTACCCCTGCACAGGGGTTTTATACTCCCCCTGGTCAGGTGGTAGCACCTCTCCAATCACACTCAATTTTGCCTTTGCCTTTCCAGGCAGGATCTATAGCTGCTATTACACAATGACCAGGTGCCAGAACCTTCATAGAGGGTTTGTGACTCCCCCTAACAGCTCCTAACATGGAGAGGGTGCTATTCGCAACTACCAGCCTGCCTATGTATTGGCAGGGGTGTTGCATATTTTTTATTATATGAATTGCACTTTTATAATGTAATTTGGAACAAAACTTAGAAATATAAGACTTCCCCTGAAAATAAGACCTAGCGACAGTCATTGCTACAGCTTCCCCCAAGCCGTACATTAGTATGAGTAGATAAATCACTGACTGTTCAGTTGAAAATGTGTTCCTGTGAAACTGTTCCCTCGGTTGTGACTTTCACTTATATTAACATTTCATTTGTGTGTATTGTTTAAAAAAAGTTATTTAGTATTAATAAAAAACATCTTTAATAAATTTTGTGCAAACCTCAAAAACCTACCGTCTGTTTTGTCTAGTCAAAGCAAAGATAACAATTTTCAATCATAATCGTGTGCAATGAAATCTTCCATACTAACAAACTTCAATGAATTCCTTGCAGTAAAGAAGACATTTTTACATTTGGATTTTCTTTGGGAATTCCTGTTCCCTACTCAACTACTTTTATACGCAAAGAGTAAAACGTGCAGGGCTGTAGCGCCACCATGTGGCTATTTTCAGGTGCTTCAAAATTTTTCGACATTCAGATGTTGAGTATAATTAAAGTTTTTTTAATTTAAAAAAATGTGTTGGGGCTCCCACTCATCTCTGCTGTGGCTTCATTTTGTATGGGTCCACAATAGGGCTATAGTGCTATAATATATCTGGAGACATAGAAAGACTTTCCCTGTCGGATTCTTTATTCTCAGGATTGTTGGGAATAATGGCGGTTCACAAACCACCACCTTTCTACATCAGGAAATTTTGTTTAACTAAGATTTCCACATTCCGGAATTCTGGCAGTACAGCATGGAGATAACAGGCAGAGGTGGGTGAATGATGACACCATCCTCCATAGATGAGACTATACTCTAGTTATATAATATGTAGGAGCATTTATACTTAACATACTGGTACCCTCCATTCTGCTCCTGCCCCCCTTCCCATTGCTGTGTTTGGCTTTCTTGTCCTAAAATGGCCCATGATTTCGGTAAAACTGTCTGTTACAGATGAGCCCTATAGGGTGCCCTGAATCCTCATAACTTTGAAAATGCTGCTGTAGAACAGCAAGCCAATGGGCCACCTGTAGCTAAAGGGAGGGTGCTAGATATTTTGGCTTATTATATATTAATGGATTATAATATGGCGGTTCGGGCGGCCGCCCAGGGTCCAAGACTTTGAGGACATCCATGGCCACCCAAACCATTCAGTCCTGTAGAAACAATAAAGAGATGGACCCTGAAATCCTCACATATATGTGCCAAATGGTGGCATAGAGTACAAGTATACATGGTGCCATCCCGAACCTTTGAAGGTCCCCAAACTGCAGAACTAAAAGCAGACAAATTGGTATCATCATACCTTTCTTTTCCCAAAGTATCTAGGTACCCTGTGCAAACAGTGTCAAACCATTGAAGAAGCTAAGTTAATGGGGGCCCACAATTTCATATTCCCCGGGCCCAAGGTATCCTTCATCTGCCTTCTGTATATAACTAACATATAGTCAAATTTTCTTCTTGGAGTTCCTACAAAATTGTGAATGGGGCCACCTGGGTGATGTCATCTAAGGTCATTTTACCCAGTTACATATGTAAAATCTACTTGTATGTATCGGATCACATGAAATCACAGCAGCCTCCATGGAGGATGTGTTGGACTCGAAGTCCATGGAGACTGCTGTGATTTCATGTGATCAGATATATATGGGGTAGATGTTGCAAATGTAACTTAAATTACATCTTATTGGTCACATGACATTAAGGCATGGGAGGGGCTGGCAACGCAGGCGTCTAATATCAGGGAATATAACATAAAGGTGATTTATGGGGATGTGAGGGAAAACATTTTTAGCTAAAGAAGGGTGTCATTTAGTTAATAGGGCTCTATGAGAACCTGCGACTAGCTGTATATGTGAAAATGTATCCCCTAGATTTTCAGGAATGGATGCTACAGATCACTTAAGAGAATACCTATTCTGCCAATCATCAGGGGTCACAACAGGGAGACCTCCCTGTGATCAGACATTTAAATGAACACTCCAGTCAAATCTAATTAATTGAATAATGCCTGGTGCTGGACCTGAAGGGAGGAGCTGGACTCAATTTCATTGCATTCCTAAAACCTTACTAGAACCTGGAGTCCTGATCCTCCCGTCAAGCACAGGGTATAATTCCTTGGATCAGCTGTGACTGGAGTGTTCCTTTTACCTATATGCTTTGAGGTTCAGAGGGTTGTCCATGTAAGCTTCCAAAATGAATGGAGCATAATATAGTGGTTAAAGTACATCTACCCCCAGGCTGAAGGACTGTAAACCCAGCACACTGACATACTGGTGTGTGCACCCTCTGGCAGGATCTGTTTTTCTATAAGCTTCTTCCGCCATCGTTTTTAAGAAAAAAAAGACTTTAAAAATTATGGAAATTAACTCGAGGGGCTCCAGGCTCCACTAACACCAGAGCAGCTTGGAGACCCTTATGCTTATTTTGTAAAAACCAGGGAATAAGAAGATAAAAGAAGGACAGACCTTGCCGTAGGGAGCACACACCAGTATGTCAGTGTGCTAAGTTTACATGCCTTCATCCTGATAAGGTAAATGTCCTTTAAGTGAAATATTACTTTAAGTAAATGTCCTTTAAGTGAAATATTCATAAAAGTTTTTATGAAAATTTTCAGAAGAGTGAATGATACAAATAATCTGATAATCATCCCTCCTTCAGCGCCCCAGAATGCCTGGAAGCCATAAGAGTACAGATGACCAGTGACCATGATAGGTCAGATCATGTATAGACATGGGAACATTTTCTCCACCTGATATTAAGGTGACTCCATAACACTGGAGCAGATCAGGGCTGTATGAATAATCCCCTATAATTATCAGATTTTATTCCAAATCTCTGAAGCTTCAGGAACAGCAAACCTTTTCTTCTATTCATCTGAACTTTTTGTAACTGAAAATGTCACAACTGATAAAGAGAAAAGACATGGATCTCTATTATTAAAGGGGTTGTCCACCTTATTCTGGAATATATAAAGTGATATCATTGTGATATAAGCTCATCATTACGGGCTGCCCATGTATTATCTGCTCTTTAAAGCTGAGGTCTAGTCAGGTCGGTCCGATAAAGGTTCTAGATCAGGAACCTTCCATATACTTTTTTTTTAAAAATGGGTGACCTCCCCATTAGTTTTAGTACAGAAAATCCACAATGTACGTTTTTCCCAATATGGGCCATTAGTATCACATTATCCAGCTCCTGAAACAATAAATGGATGGGCTTTTGCCCTCCTGAATGCTAAAGTTGGCTTTTTGTTAACCAACACACAGTGCCATACATTGGATAGTGTCTGTGATTGGTATTGCAGCTCAGTATTATTCTCATTGCGGTGTATACACTGCATATATTCAGCCATTGATGGCAACTGGAAAATCATCATTGATTTATAGGGGGACATTAATCATAGTCTGTTAGACTGTTTTGAGCGTTTTTTAGCCCAAAAATCTGCGCATTTTCTGGCGCTCCGGCAAAGTTCGGCACTTAGTAGTTTTGAGTCCCTGCGCCTTATCTGACATAGTGACTGCCTCCTATACAGATGTTTGCACGGGATCTATTACTAATTTGCGCCTAAAAAAGCGCAAAAATGCACCTACTCTGAGCAGGTGCACTTCCAAAAAAAAATCACTTTTCATTACTAAAAACATAAATTTTAGGTTCCAAAATGAAGAATTCCCTCTATACAACATGGAAAATACTTCGGAGCAGTTTTAAAATGTAAAATTTCTCCAGTAACGGCTTCATCATTGTCTATGGGATCATCTCTGTGAGTGATTATTGTCTTATTGTACAGATCTGAGAATATTATCAGTCTCCATTTCTGTAAATTATAATAAAAAAGGAAAAGACTCATTTCAGCAAGAATTTTTTTTTTTTTTTTACATCTCTGTAACTTTTAGTCCCTGCAGTTACATCACAATGATACTTTTTGGTGCAGAGATGACGCCCTGAACGTTCTGTCACATTTTCTCAGTCTCTTTTCATTATTAGTCACAAATGAGATCTAACAATTTGAGACAAATTTGGAGCAAATTTAGGCGCAAATGAATGGGACATGCGACAATTCCAAAGTGCATTTTCTAAGGCAGAACTAGTTCCATCAGGAGCCAAAAAAGAGAACCAACCACGCGCAAAAATAGGCAAAACTGAGACCCACTATGATTAATGTCCCCCATTGTCTGGGAAAACGGAGATTCAGACATTTGTCATGTGATATTACCGCCATCTAGTGGACAATTTACATATAACACTACACCCCCCCCCCTTCATAAAATACTGTAGGCAACTAGAGTGTAGCCTAAATTATACAATTCATCCATTAACCCCTTAACGACTTGGCCCTTATTTGTTTTTGTGTTCCAATTTTTCACTCCCTATCCTCACCTATTTTCAGTTTAAAGAGCTGTGTGGGCGCTTGTTTTCTTCGTAACAAATTTCACTTCCAAGTGACAGTATTTAATATTCCATTTTGCGTACTGGAAAGCGAGAAAAAAATTAAAAATGCATTTTTATGGCTTTCACTGTGCTCTCCAAATAACACGTCTCCTCTATTCTATGGATGCCAAATTTATATGGGGTTTAATTGTGTTTTAATTTAAAAAAATTAAAACCTTCTGTACGAAAAAAAAAGTCTTAATTTCGCCGTCTTGTGACACTCATAACTTTTCACACTTCAGTGTACGTAGTTGTGTGCGGTGTCATTTTTTTTTTTTTTTTTTTGCAAGATGAGCTGACGTTTTCATTGTTACCATTGTTTATAGTTTGGGTACTATAAGATCTTTTCATCCCTTTTTTATTGAAATTTTTCATGTGTTGCAAAATGGTGAAAAAGTGGCATTTGGGCACTAATTTTCCTTATCCCATTCAACGTTGGAATAAATATTTTTAGATTTTGATGAATCGGGACTTTTGGGACGGAGAGAAACCTAATACGTTAATGATTTTATTTGTTTTTTTTTTTATATCAGTTCTAGGGAAAAGGGCGGTATTTTAACTTTTAGGTTCAATTTTAGGTAAAATTTTTTATAACTTTAAAAAATAAATGTTCAATTATTTAAAGTATTTTAACTCTAAGGAGTATAATTATTCCTACCATTTATTGCAATGTTACTGTATTTCAGTAAATGGATAATTTAGTATAGATCTGTAACAGTGTGCCAATGGAATACTGTTACAGATCTGCAGCAATGACAGTTCCTGGAGTCTTATAAAGACTCCAGGCTGTCATAGCAACTGATCATTGCTTCACGATGACATCGCAGAGAGTGATAATTAAAGTGAAGCTCTAAGTGACAATCACTTCCGCCGGCCCTCAGAACCCTGGGTTGGCCATTTCATTATTTCAATGTTTTCTGTGTAAAGGAATTGCTTCACCTGTTTTGCTATGTAACGGGGAACATTGTCCTGTATTAAAATTGCAGAAAACATTCCCCAAACAATGACACTTCTTCCATCACTGACTTCTCAATACACTCAGTTGACAAACACAATGGGGCACATTTACTTACCCGGCCAAAGGCATTCCCGAGCGTCTGACGATAATGCACCCTGGCGCGATTCACAAAGTGTCGCTTCCCCGATCAGGTCCACCGGAGTTCAACATCTTCCTCCCGGTGTATGGAAGTGCTTGGATTGCAACAAAATTTTTAAGTTAAATCCTGCGGTTTGTCTGACTCCATCGGATCGTCCAATGGCCCGCCCCCTGATTTGTGTCGCGTGAAAGCCGGCGCAATTGCAACAGAATCCGATCACGTGCAACACAATCCCCTTCTTAATGCCTGCCCTAGTTTCCCAACAGATCCAAATACATTAAACTTACTTTCATCACTAAAATGAACTGTGGGTCACTTCTCCCCTTTCCCTACAACATGCTCCTTAGCAAAGGGGAACCCAACCTTTGGATTCTTTCTGCTAATGAGAGCTTTAACACTGCGGAGTGGGATGTCAGTCCAAATGCTCTTAAAAGTCAAGACACTGTATGATGAGACAGATTCTTACCCTGTACAGTGCTAAAATGGAGAGCAATTCCAGCTGCAGTGTTGAAACGATTACTCATGGAGATTCTCCTCATTATCCTGTCCACTCCTACATTTGTCTTTCGAGGGCGACCAGCCTTCTTGAGGGACTTGAATGAGTTTGTGATTTTGTAAAGATGCAATATTTTAGAAATCACAAATTTGGAGCAACCAACTTCTCTTGCTATGGCTGAAGGGGTCACCCTTTTGGCCTTCATCGGGACAACCTGCTGCTGGAGCATTTCAGTCATTTTGGAATGGCATTTTTGCAGAGTCAGTGGAAACTGAAAAATGATAGGGCGGATTCACACTGGTGTTTTTTTCACATGAACCCGTTTCGGGTTATGGTTTTCTCTTCCTGCCATCAGTGATTTTTTAGGTCAGACCAAGGACCAAGGGAAATAGATTTTTTGGGCCCATCTACTGCTACATGGGAATATTAAATATACATTTTAGGCCACACTGAAACTATGTGTTTTCATTATATTTTGAAATGCATTGCAAACGCATCATTTTTAATAATGGATAAAGATTAAAGCAGATACGTTGTGTTTTTCCTATTGTGTTTGCAATGCTTTTAACTCTTCCCTGACTTCCCACTGACAAAAGACGTCTTTAGGTGACTCTAATCACGGATAGGGACTGGGTCTCCTGCTGTCAGAGATAGGCGGAGACCCTAGGAAGAAAGCAGAGGCTGTTTATTAACGCTTCTGCCTTCTCCAATCCTCACTGCATTGCACTGAAGCAGCGCCGTGCAGTGAGTAGCAGAGCCGGCACTGCCACCGCCTCTTCAGAACCAGCAGTCATGCTGGGTCAGTGACACACCGGTAGGCCAGTCCGACCCTGGATGCCTTACTGAACAATTCTTTCCAATGGGCTTTTTCACACTTCAGTTTTTTTTCCACTGATCAAATGTTGTCAGGGAACACCAAAATAAAACTGATTCTAAATTGACCATTGAAAAAGTGTCAGGACCTGGTAGACCCTTCCAATCTGCATAAGCATCAAAAGGTAGAGCACCCTCTAATCACTTAATGACACAATATAATTGTAATCCATTGAAGATTAAATATCAGTAACCTTTACAATCTTATTTCACATTTGATCCAAAGTATACTGCTCTTTATAACTAATAATGTCAGATCTGATAAGAAAATGATCTTATAGTTTTGAAAATATCAACTACAACAACAAAGCGCGGCACAGAACATTTTGCACTGATACTGAAGATTGGTGGATACTAAAGGTGAAACAATTCAGTTCTTGTTTGTCCAACTCTCTGCATGCCATCATATAAGGTGTAATAACAAAGTAGCAGAAGTCTGGATAGAGAAAATTGTGGACAAAGTAGCCATATTGATGCTTGGGGTCGAGGTGGATGTCCCTATATAACTGTAGCTGTATGCAGGGGCGGATTATGACTGCCATTGGCCCTGGGCTGTATGAATATTATAGACCCTACAAGTCTGGAATCACTTCCTACATATGATACTTGGGGAATGGAGGATGTGTCCCTTCTTTCTGCTTTCAACCTGCGGTTTCAGGACCTTTGGAGGACCTTCAAAAGTCCTGTAATGGCTCTTGTGTACATGGTAATTGAGAGCAGGAACATATTTATGAAGATTTCACAGGTGAAGGTCCTTCTCAATATAAAATTTGGTGGGTAGTTTAGGTGGCCATGGGCCCCCTAGAAGACTTGGGCCCCGGGCTACCGCCCGAACTGCCTCTATTATAGTCCACTGTTGGCTGTACAGCCCTAAATAATCACTAAGTTTGTAACAAAGTACACATAAATACAAGAATCTGTATAATATGTCGTATCAGAGGCATGTTCTTCTCTTTCCACTTACTTTGGCTGTTATTGACCCTTACCTTCTAATCTGACATCTGAAATTCTGATATATACATAACTCACTGAGATTATATGTAATCCATGGAGCAGTAGTCATAGCTGCCAGGCCTCCACCAACCGGCTTTGAGACAACTGCAAATACACAGACAGAGACTGTCAAGGAGCTTTTAGAAAATAAAGATTACAAGGGACATAAAGACCAGAAACGGTGATATTTCCTATGTACACATGCTTTAAATGGGTTTTCCCACAAACTAAAGTTAGGCCCTATCCACAGATTGAGGGGATTGAGGGGAGGAGAAGTATAAGTATAGGTTCCTATCAGGGCCGATTCTAGCATATTTGCTGCCTGAGGCGAATATTAAAATGCTGCCCCCCCCCCTGCTCCCTGTTTAGTAAATGTTGAAAACTTTACTAACAATTAACATCCCCACAGGCAGCTCCCTGACACTGTGTGACTACAGGTTCTGGGAGTCATTGGTGGTGTCTAGTACCTTATAGATGACAATCTCTTCCATCAGGAGGACTTTATTCCGGGTTCTCCAATCCATGACGTATCACTGCTGAATTCATGGCCAGAAATCTTCAGCTCCGTGCAGCATCTCCACCCGGCGTCCCTAAAAATACCACAGTCACTTACAGTATGAAGTCTCCTGGATAACAACACTGTGCTCCTAAATAATATATACCCCTCACAACTCAACTGACCGCACTCTCCCCACATATAAAACATCCCTTCATTATATATATTCTACTGGAATTATAGCATGCACAGCATATCAATATACAACACCCCTAATTTATTAATACAGACACCCCCCCCAACATTTGTTTTACATGATGCAAAGTAATCTATTGTATCTTATGACTAATATATCCCACCCTGTTATTATGTTACATGTGAATTTATAGAGTGCTACCCTGATTAATGTAAATATATAGCACCCCCTAATGAATATATATATAATTTATTTTTATAGGCCCCCCAGTATCCGGCCCCATATAAATATATACAGCCCCCCCCCCCCAGGAAAATAAGAATCTGGCCCCATATAAATATTTACACCCCCCCCCAGAATAAACAGAATCTGGCCCCCCATATAAATATATACAGCCCCCCCCCCAGAATAAACAGAATCTGGCTCCCGATATAAATATATACAGCCCCCCAGAATAAACAGAATACGGCCCCCATATAAATATATACAGCTCCCCAGAATAAACAGAATCTGGCCCCCCCATATAAATATATACAGCCCCCCAGAATAAACAAAATCTGCCCCCCCCCATATAAATATATACAGCCCCCCAGAATAAACAGAATCTGCCCCCCCCTATATAAATATATACAGCCCCCCAGAATAAACAGAATCTGCCCCCCCCATATAAATATATACAGCCCCCCAGAATAAACAGAATCTGCCCCCCTATATAAATATATACAGCCCCCCAGAATAAACAGAATCTGCCCCCCCCCATATAAATATATACAGCCCCCCAGAATAAACAGAATCTACCCCCCCCCCCATATAAATATATACAGCCCCCCAGAATAAACAGAATCTGGCCCCCCATATAAATATATACAGCCCCCCAGAATAAAATCACAGAAAAATAGAAACATCTAAAAAATAACTTTTAATAAATCCCTTTTAAAAAAAGGAGACAGACTGTCTCCAAATAGACAACCAACATATATATAACAACGCTAGTTAAGTCCTGGTACCTGTTAATTTTTATGGAAAGGTCTCGGTACCAGGACATTAAATGCTCAAATACACTATTTTCGGTATCCTATGGTATTGTCGCCACAATAGGATACATAAACTCCTGGACCCACTTAACCCTACGCGTTTCAACGTTCTCACAAAACGGCTCCTCAGGGGTCTAAATGTGGGGAGGTAGAACCAAAAAACGGGTCCTCACAAAAACTGATAGTGTACACAAAGAAGATAATTATGATAAATTAAATTAAATTAAATGTCCAAATAGTCACATATGGTATATGCCTATATAAACACTCAACAGACACCAGGTTAGTTATATTACAGTCTTAGGAGTTCCTACTTTTCTTATGCAAAGTACCTTTTTCACATTTGCATTAAGACAGGATACCTATAGTGTGACTAAGCATATCACCAGAAGGATTAATCTGTTTTGGTAGATATATGTAAGGGCGTAAGTCCCATGTGGTGTCCTCTAGATAAATTTCAGATGCTCAAGCCGGTATATACATATATACATATTGCACTTGCCCAACTAATTGCGATATTATGTTATTCTATGGTAACAAGGAGTATTCTAGATTGCATACATCCCCAGGCCTATTACACATAAAAAGTTCATAGCTCAAATGTATTGCACTTGCCCAGATAATTCATTGGTGACTCATCGTGAACCGTATGCTAATGCGCATATCCTTCAATCAGTGGCGCCATGCACGAAAATGCATAACTATTATATGATGATAGTTGGTATAGATAATTCATGCACAACCAATGTCAGTAGATATACAGATACAGTTCAACCGGGTATACATGTGCCTAGAATACCCAATTCATACAGTAGAAGATAGCATGATCAATCAATGGAGATATTGCACTTGCCCAAGTCTTATACTGAATCATGCTAATTAGTGCACATCACCCTTAGCCAGTAGTACCATATGAAAGATGAAGTAAACAGTAAGCCACAGAGCTGTAACAATACATGCATAACCAGCCAAATTTAGGGAGACTTAGCTTGAGTGTACGAGGACCATCATGACGCCCAGACAGCCTAGATATGGACGTCCCCCAGAATAAACAGAATCTGGCCCCCATATAAATATATACAGCCCCCCAGAATAAACAGAATCTGGCCCCCATATAAATATATACAGTCCCCCCCCCCCCCCAGAAAAAATGGGATCTGGCCCCTTATAAATGTACACATTCTCCCCAGTAAAAAAAGGAATCTGGCCTCATATAAGCATATATAGAAACCCCCCACCACCACCACCACGTTACAGCAGTAATCGCCCCCTAATATATATATGGCCACATTTAATTAAAAATTGGACAATAAAAATAATAAAACTTGTACTTACCACGCGGCAGGGTACTCCCACAGCGCGCGGCTCCCGTCTCCCCGCGGTTCTTCTGGCAGCCGCGGCTCCGCATGTAAATCGCACCTGTTTCTTCAAGAGACAAGTGCGATTTATCTGGAGGGAGATTCGGGCACCAACGGGCACCCAAATCGCCCACATTGGAGCGGCAAAATGCCACTTTTAAAGAGGGCCGCATTCTGCCGCCCGAGGCGAGATTTTCATCTCGCGTCATGGCAGATGCGGCCCTGGTTCCTATGTTATATTATATCAACCCTAGCTAATGTCCAGTAACTTCTCAATCCCGGACAACACATTTGACAAGCAACTTGCGGGGGTGCAGACGTTGCAATTGTAACTGGGCCCAAGAGGCTTAGGGGGCCCATAAGGTGTCACTTTCCCATATGAGAAGACTATTAGTATAATCCATACATTACAGTCGGTTGCCTAGTACAGACTTTGCACTGGGGCCCATCAGCTTCAAGTGACACCACTGGCATGAGGTATAATGAAAAAGTAAAACTGATCATGAGGACTGATATACAGTCTGTACACTATATAGTAAATACTGTGGCTACCAGACCTTAACAAATCCTAATCATCATGAGGATCCAATGCCAAAAAATTGAAACCAGCAACAATGCAATGTGCAACAACCCTGCAAATAGGGTATGTAGTTGTTGCGAATAGCGCCCTCTCCATCTTAGAAGCTGCCCAGGGATACTAGCCATCTTTTTAGGCAATCTCCCAAAGAACAGAACTTAGTAATTGCACCTGGAAACCACTGCCTGGTAAGGCAAGAGTCAACATGTGAAATGTTATTATTAACCAATGATATCCTTTGTACTATTGTAAAGCAAGCCGGAAGATGAGTGGAGAGTGCTGCCACCTGACCAGGGGAGTATAAAAACCCCTGGTGGGTGGGAGCACATGGTCTGAGGGTTTAGTCACCATTTGAGATCCAGTGTGCAGCTCCTGCAGATTTGCCATCCAGACACAGAGGTGTCGCAAGCCACTGCCTGACACCTTAGGCACGTCAAGAGACTAAGCCCCGGAGCAGAGGTCCACTGTTCAAGCTCGGCTCCATCTACCAGCCCAGCCTGAAGCTATTACCAGGCTGAGAGCAACCCTTCCTGTGGTCCAGCTATCTCCTACCAGCTTTCCAGCCTGCTGACGTTGCTGTCAATGTTAGGCCGTTGCTGTTCAACTTCCAATAAAGAACCATGAGTCCATTTGTACAATGTGCCTCCGTGTTATCCCTGGATCAGGCTGCTTCACCATCACTGGCTCCGGGTCCTCCATCACCAAAGAGATCTCTATATACACCTCAGGGGTTGCCCCAGGGAGAAACCTCCTTCATCAGCCTCTCCCTCTACTTTCCTTGCACACGCCACCTGCTGGACACCTGCCAGCCTGTAGGCCGGTCATCCTGTCCGAATACAAAGCACCGTGACCACATCGTGCCCAAGGCCGCATAATCCACCACTCCGGTATTCTGGTCCCCGTCTGTCTACAGCCACCGAAGATAGATCTACAGTAGACCCAGGGATATGCAATCCTCGCCCAGAGATAAATTGAGTTTTTCCTAATTATTAGGATGCTATAGCACAAAATGTATCTACCCTTTCAGAATCATGAGCAAACCCTTCTGTGAGATTAGGATATCATGTAGGGTCACCAGATACTCCTACTTACTTGCCCTCCCTTCCCGAATCTTCAGAAAATAGGGACCGAAAAACGGCAGATCTCTCAATACTAGAAGTATGCTCCTAGGGGTGATAGATTGGGGTTAATTCTTTAAGACTGATGTTTTGAATAATTTTTTTGACTGCAATGTGTTGTATAAGGGATCAAGGTATCCCCAGTGTAAGTCCCCTAGTGTGACAATCAAAAAAGTTAAAGGGGTATTCCCACAAAGACAAGTAATTTTAAATGTACTCAGGATAACAAAATAACACATTCTCTAATTCAATGTTATTAACGAAAATACAGGAACGAGGTGGAGAGACAAGAGAGAAGGAATCTGAGGAAGCGCTAAGTCCTAGCGCGAAACGCGGTATTCCAATTTTTAATTGTAAGAACCTTTTATTGTTTTATCGCCATTTATGGCTTAAATAAAAAAAGCGTTTTTTAAGGAAAAGCTTCCGAGTAAGTCAGCGCCTGTCTCATGTCCCAAAACTTGAGGAGAACATCAACGCACCCCATTCGGATGCTCTTGAATATTAACAAAAAAACAGCATACTATTACTAACAAACTACTAGCAGAGTGTTGAAAAGCAGCTGAGCAGCTTCTAGATGATGTTTCTATCATGGTCTGGTGTGGTGGTATCATCCAGAAAATCATGAATAATTATGTAAATAGGTTTTATGAAGTCATGGAGGTGGAGAGTTTAACACTGAAGTCAAGCTCTCCCTGCCTTCATGGTCCTGCCTCCAGGGACATCACTGATCAGTTCTTCTTAAATCTGGCCCATGATGTCAATCACATGGGAGGAGGTGCTCAGAGGCAGGGAGAGCTTGACTTCAATGTTAAAGGAAACCTACCACTTGAAGTGGCAGGTTTCTGATGGAAATACCGGGCACCAGCTCAGGGTGAGCTGGTGCCGGAGCTTATTTTCGTTAGTGTTTTAAACCGCGGTATCACGGTTTAAAACACTTTTTAAACTGTATAGCCGGCGCAGGCAGGTACGCGCTCGGCGCTTACCGTGCACGCGGCTCTCCTTCACTTCCTATGTAGCCGCGCGCACGGTAAGCGCCGAGCGCGTACCTGCCTGCGCTGGCCATAAAGTTTAAAAAGTGTTTTAAACCGCGATACCGCGGTTTAAAACACTAACTAAAATAAGCTCCGGCACCAGCTCAGCCTGAGCTGGTGCCCGGTATTTCCATCGGAAACCTGCCACTTCAAGTGGTAGGTTTCCTTTAAACTCTAAGCCTCCATTACTTTATACATCTAACTTCAAAGTTGATTTCTGGATGATGCCACCAAGCTGGGTCATGAAAGAAACAATATCTAGAAGCTGTTCAACTGCTTGACAACATAGTGGTAGTGGTTAACCCCTTAAGGACGCAGGGTTTTTTCGCTCATTTCTCGCTCTCCACCTTCAAAAATCCATAACTTTTTCATTTTTACGTGTACAGACCTGTGTGAGGGCTTATTTTGTGCGTAACAAATTTTACTTTCCCATAATGTTATTCATTTTAACATGCCGTGTACTGCAAAGCGTCACGTTCTTGTGGGCTCAGTTTTTTACGACTTTGACTGTGCACTCAAAATAACACCTCAGCTTTATTCTTTGGTTCGGTGCGATCGCGGTGATACCAAATTTATATAGGTTTTATTGTTTTTTAATACATTTTCAAAAATTAAACAAATGTGTACAAAAAAGAAAAAAAATGTTTTGCCATCTTCTGAAGCTAATAACTTTTTCAGACTTTGGCGCACGGAGCTGTGTGAGGGGTCATTTTTTGCGACGTTTTCATTGCTACCATTTTGAGGTCTGTGCGACATATTGATCATTTTTTATTCCATTTTTTATGTGATGTAAAAAGGTGTAAAAGTCGCATTTCGGACATTTGGGCGCCATTTCCCGTCTCGGAGGTCACCGCCGGCCGTAACCGTTTTTATATTTTGATAGATCGGGCATTTTGGGACGCGGCGATACCTAATATGTTTGTGATTTTTACTGTTTATTATGTTTTATATCAGTTCTAGGGAAAGGGGGGTGATTTGAATTTTTAATATTTTATTAATTTTTTTTATTTTTTAAACTTTTTTTTTTCACAATTTTTTTGACCATCTAGGGCAGTGATGGGCAACCTTTTGAGCTAGGTGTGTCAAAATTCACCAAAAAAACGAGCATAACTCGGGTGCTGTGTCACCTTTAGGAAAAACCTAATTTTGTAATAACATGTCCAGCAGCGGCCTCCCCTTATTAATAACATGTCCAGCAGCGGCCTCCCCTTATCAATAACATGTCCAGCAGCGGCCTCCCCTTATCAATAACATGTCCAGCAGCGGCCTCCCTTTACTACTAAAATACCCCTAGCGGCCTCCCTTTACTACTAAAATACCCCTAGCAGCCTCCCTTTACTACTAAAATACCCCTAGCGGCCTCCCTTTACTACTAAAATACCCCTAGCGGCCTCCCTTTACTACTAAAATACCCCTAGCGGCCTCCCTTTACTACTAAATTACCCCTAGCGGCCTCCCTTTACTACTAAAATGCCCCTAGCGGCCTCCCTTTACTACTAAATTACCCCTAGCACCCTCCCTTTACTACTAAAATACCCCTAGCGGCCTCCCTTTACTACTAAAATACCCCTAGCGGCCTCCCTTTACTACTAAAATACCCCTAGCGCCCTCCCTTTACTACTAAAATACCCCTAGCGGCCTCCCTTTACTACTAAATTACCCCTAGCGCCCTCCCTTTACTACTAAATTACCCCTAGCACCCTCCCTTTACAACTAAATTACCCCTAGCACCCTCCCTTTACTACTAAATTACCCCTAGCACCCTCCCTTTACTACTAAAATACCCCTAGCGCCCTCCCTTTACTACTAAAATACCCCTAGCGCCCTCCCTTTACTACTAAAATACCCCTAGCGCCCTCCCTTTACTACTAAAATACCCCTAGCACCCTCCCTTTACTACTAAAATACCCCTAGCGCCCTCCCTTTAAATATAATATAATAATAAACTTACATACTTACCCAGTGATGTCTTCTTCCCTGTAGCTTTACTGCAGGCGGCTCGGCTCCTCCAGGTTGCACCGCGCGCCTCGGGTCACGTGACTGACGTGACCTGACGTCAGGTCGCCTCAGTCACGTGACGAGCAGCGCGCATTGCAGCCTGGAGGAGCCGGAGGAGTTGCAGAAGGTGGGCGGACCTACGCGGCGCCGGACAGGTAAGCAGGGCGCAGAAACACAGGCACGGGGGCGGGACATTACCACAGGGGCAGCACATTACACAGGGACATTAACACACGGGGAGCACATTGCACAGGGACAGAAACACAAGGACGGGGGCGGGACATTAACATAGGGGTAGCACATTACACTGGGACAGCACATTACACAGGGAGGGGGGGGACAGCGGGCGCTGGGCGGCCGCGTGTCAGCAAAAATGACTACGCGTGTCAGTGCTGACACGCGTGTCATAGGTTCGCCATCACTGATTTAGGGTACAGTAACCCTAGATGGTCAGATCGCTGCTACCATATACTGCAATACTTCTGTATTGCAATATATGACATTTTTGCAGCACATTCATTACAATGAGCCACTGGCTCATTGTAACGAATCTGCAGATGCCAGATAGTCTCGGGTCAAACGAAGACCCGAGGCTACCATGGCAACCGATCGCCGACCCCCGATGATGTTCGGGGGCGCGGCGATCGTAACAAAGATGGCGGCGCGCGCGCGCCGCAGTCTTTTGAATGCCGCCGGCGACTTTGCCGGCGGCAACGGACAGGTTAATAGCCGCGATCGGTGCAAGCAATATGCAAAAACCCCCACCTTTGTATGAAGAGGACTCAGCCCGTGAGCCCTCTTCATACACTCCTTTTACCTCTGCGCAGTAGAGCTACGGCGCAGAGCGTTAAGGGGTTAATTAGCGCAATTTCTGATGACAGGTTCCCTTTAAAGGAAATCTGGCATCACAATCCATAATGATAAACCAGGAGCACTTACTCATAGATCCAGGCACTGTGACTGTGGTAATCTTCTAATATTTGTTATCCATGGCCTCCTTCCTTCTAAAATCAACCTTTAAAATTGTGCTAAAGAGCCAGAATTCCTGGGGGGAGGGGGGTTGTTGTTAGAGCCTCTCTGTGCGGTAGCTTCAAAAGTTGTGCACTTCCCACTGTGTGAGATACAGCAGGCAGTGGGAAGTGGAGAAGTGCTCCTGCATAGTGCAACAGCCTGTGAAACTACAATATGGAGGGGCTCTGGTAAAACACCCAGAGCACTTCTGGCTCATTAGCATAATTTAAGAGTACACTCATACAGTGTACTTGCCATAGATTTCCTTGTGGTAGATTTCCTTTAAAGTCAATGGAGTCCATAATATAGACTAGAGTTGACATTTGAAGGATCAGGAAATGCTTTTTTTTTCCTTTCTTTGCTGTTTTGTCATTTTTGTGTCTAGAACACATCAGAAAAAACTAGGGATTCTGCTACATGTGTGAATGGGGTATACATGTGTATAAACACCAGACCGTAGTCCAATCCATACGTATAAGGGAATGTACATCGCACGCCTAGTGTGAACACAGCCCAATCGCAACATCGCCCTCTAGTATTTGTTCACGTCATGTTTCTTTACAGTAATGCAACCCCTGCCAAGCAGCAAACTCAGATAATCCGGATAAGAGGCTAATAACAGGTCTGGAGGAGCATGAATAAGGGGAAAGGGCAGATAACGCAACACAATGGACAAACCGCACAACGTGCACCCTCTGCCCAGCACTGCGCCGCCTTCTCCCCCCTCGGCCGTGACGTCGCTCTGGAACACGACCAACCCCGCCCCCCACCATGACAGCCAATCACGTCGCCCCAGCTCGCCCTGCCGGAGGAAAGCTGTGGGAGAGGCTCAGGCGGCTGCGCTACCCGGCCGCCGCTGATTGGCTATATTAATGATGGAATCCAAGCAGCGACCAATAGGCGGCGGACACGGCGGAAGGTGAAGAGTCTAGCTCCGTAGTGCTGAGGCGAAGTCGGGCAGAGACTCCAGAGAGACAGCCGCGGAGGGAGACACCGGAGCAGGCAGCAGCATGGCCAGGATACTACTAGGTGAGGCGCTGGGGTGATCGGGGATCTGCACGTAGGGTCTGTCTGATGGATTAGTTATGTCTTGTAGTTCTATAGGTGATGCTCTGGCTGTGTGTGTGATCAGAGGTGCCCATCACTATAGTGACACCTACCCCAGGCTCCATCCCTAATCACATGACCAGCCCTGTCTGCAGGGAGGATGCCTCTCATATATTATGGTATAATCACAGCTGATGTAACCGATAGCAACCATTCATGGCGTAAATTTACGATTTGGTTCATAATTTTTGTATAGGGTGTCCATTACTAATCCAAAGTACAGCGTCCTGCTGAGATATGGACCCCCAACCCCTAATTTTGTAGGGTTTTGTAGAACATTATGTGTACAATCTGTTGTAAATATCGATTGGGGGTCAGGGTGTGAGGAGGGACATTATATTGGACATTTTGGCTGTGATAGGGAACTTTTTGGAGGACAAATCTCTTTAAACATGAGAAATCTGTGTTACCGGTCACTACCCGTATGTAACCGTGACAAATCTGATGACCCCTCCCCAATCCCATTTCCTACATTATTAGGAATATACATTTTCTAAGGGTGCATGGAGTTGTCACCCGTAGACAATGACTTCTGACTACTTTCATACTGTCCAAAAAAGTTAGCATCACCCCATCCCATCTCTTACCTAGTGAATGTTCAGAAGCTGAATGAAAGTGTATATAAACTCTGGACCCTGATAATCTAAGCACTTTGTCAGCTCCATTGCATGGAGTTGCACCTGTAGACCATGACATCCGACTACTTTCATACTGTCCAAAAAAGTTTGTATCACCCCATCCCATCTCTTACCTGTCATCCATAAGATCAGTAGATGTTAGTATATAACAGACGGTCCCCGATTTAAGGACACCTGACTTAAAGACAACCCCAAGTTACAGACGGACCTCTGCCCACTGTGACCTCTGGTGAAGCTCTCTGGATGTTACTATAGTCCCAGACTGCAATGATCATCTGCAAGGTGTCTGTATTGAAGCTTTATTGATAATCCTTGGTTCCGTGATGGCACAAAATTTTTAAAATCCAATTGTCACTGGGGCAAAAAAAAAATTTGTCTGGAGCTACAATTATAAAATATACCTGTTCCTACTTGCATACAAATTCAACATAAGAACAAACCTAAAGAACCCATATTGTAAGTAACCCAGGGACTGTATTAATTTTTGCTGTGCTAATTCCTACAGAGGTCAGAACCTACATATGGGACGGGGGTCACCATCTAACTCAGTGATGTAATATACTGTAGCCTTGTACAGCACATGTCAGGAGACTTCATAAAAATGCAACATGACCCTTATTTTGTAGCATTGGGCCCTTATCGGGGTCAGAAGACTGACAAGTGCCCTGATGTATCCTATTTTTAATAATTTGTCTATTATGTAACCCTTTTCTCTTACGTGTGTCCAGAATCGCAACAAATTTGCAGAGACGTCTCTGACTTGTCAATCCTGGAGCGGTGAATTGTACACCCGGCCGTGTTTACTTTACACCGCGCCAGATGTGACATTTCCGAGTGATGCAATGTCCTTGTCACAGGCACAGATGACTCGAAGCTAAAGATCTGTGGCTTTGTGTATGTGTGTTCTTATACAGAGATGGATAGATGTCAGATATGAGTTGGATATAGGATGGATATCTAATTGATATGACATAGATAATAGAGAGGTGGACATAAGACAGTTGGATAGATGTTCGATATGAGATGGATAAAAAGAAATAATTAAATATTTTAAAAATGGATATTTGATCGATATAACATAGATGGATAGATATGACATTGGTAGATATAAGATAGAAATGTGTATATGTAATAATTCCGTAACTTTTTTTATTTCTATCCCTCCATTTCTGTATATTTTGTACTGACCTGATCCCATCTCCTTTTAGGCGCAGTCATTTGCTCGCTGTTTGTCGCAGCGCGATGCATGTACTCTGCCAGCGATGACGTCATAACGTTAACATCCGCAAATTTCCAGAGAGAAGTCGTCCAGAGTGATAGTTTATGGCTGGTGGAGTTTTACGCCCCCTGGTAAGTATGATGAAGCGTCGTGCTCTGGGAGTTGTAGTCCCACAACCGTCGGAGAGCATGAGACTATAGAGCTGTAATGAAGTTTTACTCTTCATGACTCGCAAATTCCTCATTGCAAATTAAGTTTGGGAATAATGATCTTTATTTATATGGCGCCATCATATTCTTTAGCACTTTACAAATCATAGGGGACATATACAAATATAATAATACATGACAGAGTACAAACATTCGTATGGAACAATAGAAGTGAGGGCCCTGATCACAAGAGCTTACAGTCTATGAGGATGAGGAGGTGACACAAGAGCTTACAGTCTATGAGGATGAGGGGGTGACACAAGAGCTTACAGTCTATGAGGATGGGGGTGACACAAGAGCTTACAGTCTATGAGGATGAGGGGGTGACACGAGAGCTTACAGTCTATGAGGATGAGGGGGTGACACGAGAGCTTACAGTCTATGAGGATGAGGGGGTGACACGAGAGCTTACAGTCTATGAGGATGAGGGGGTGACACGAGAGCTTACAGTCTATGAGGATGAGGGGGTGACACAAGAGCTTACAGTCTATGAGGATGAGGAGGTGACACAAGAGCTTACAGTCTATGAGGATGAGGGGGTGACACAAGAGCTTACAGTCTATGAGGATGAGGGGGTGACACGAGAGCTTACAGTCTATGAGGATGAGGGGGTGACACTAGAGCTTACAGTCTATGAGCAACACTAATAGTCTGAATAACCCTTTAATATCAGGTGCTATTGGGTGACTGATGCTTGTTATAGAGTGAATACAAATCTATATTCTGAGATGCAGACGTGCCGGTAGCACAATTAACATTAAGGCTTTAAACGGCAAAAAATAAATCTTGAATTGGAAAGCTAAAAAAATTTTAATTTCATAAAGCCACACATAAAAAAAATTCTGTAGTAACATTCTGTGGTTTCTTCTGTAAAGGTGCGGCCATTGCCAGAGATTGACCCCTGACTGGAAGAAAGCTGCTACTGCTCTGAAGGTAAATTTGCCTGAATGTGTAGGTGACTGTAGTCTGCGTTCTGTCCACTGTTCCCATAGACTTCATGACAAGAACTTGCTGAATTTTGGCTGAATATTCATAGAGGGATGATGTCTCGATGCGGCTCCCAATGAAAGTGAATGTATCTGTGGCTGTCTTACTGTGTTTACATGCCTCCGATATTTTTCTTTTTTCTGGGGGGGGGGGGGGTGAGGATGGGGATTTAGGGCTAGTCATCATTGCATCTGGTCAAACCTGAGTGACTTTTATGTCCTCTTTCTGTGTGGATTTCAGGGAATAGTGAAGTTGGGAGCGGTGGATTGTGATCAGCACAAGGATATGGCACCTCAGTTTGGGGTTCGAGGCTTCCCAACAATCAAGATATTCGGAGCAAACAAGAATAGGCCAGAGGATTATCAAGGTAGGTCGCAGATCGGTCTTCCTGATCATGGCTAAATGGAAAGCAGACAGGGAGAAACGCTGCAGATCTAGCGCCTCTCCTGACTTGTATGTTGTAGTTGATGCTTGTGTTCCTCATAAAGTAACAATTGTGAATTATCTTTAATAAGCCTGCATTATATGTGGCTCTGTTATGCTTCCTGGAAATGTTTGAGAAGTGAACAATCCCATTCGGAGCTTTTACGGAGGATGATGTCACCATGTGTCACTTTGCTGATGCATTTCCCGTTGCTTTGGGTACTATAAGAGCAGGAGGGAATCATTAAACCTACAAGGGAAGGCAGCATCTCCATCAAGACAATCTGACACCTGTAATGTCTGAATGGAGAAGGTGGCTCTGCCTCCATGTCATCATTTTCCGTAGTTTTTCTCATTCCGTATTCCTGTGTATTTCCAGGTGGGAGATCAAGTGATGCAATTGTTGAGGGTGCATTAAACGCCCTCAGATCCCTAGTGAAGGATCGGCTTGGCGGAAGAGGTGGTGGCGGCGGTGGCTATGATTCTGGAAAACAGGTATGTATCCAAGCACCCACATAACCCGGAATGTTTTGTATGTTTGTCTGCAGTGAAGGGTATGGCTGATGCCCTGCTGAGTTGAATTGTGGATATGGGAAAATGTGAAATGCAAAAAGTATGAAGGCTTTGTCCTTGTGTCCTCTCCAAGGGGCATTCTTGGATTTCTTTGTTGATTTCCTATTCTTAGTGTGTAGAGATTAGCGGACCCGATGTTCAGAAACCTGACACGCCTAGTTGCTAGGGGCGTCAATTTGCAGACCGCCAATCCAGCAATATATCCGGTTCAGGTGGCCAAACCCAACCATCAGGTCCGCTCATCTACATGTGCACTTCCCAGGTCTGTGACTGTGCACTAATGAGATTGGGCAGTAATGCCAAGCACCACCACTATGTGAATGTATGGCGCTGTATATGCTTTCAAACATGGTCTCTTCAATTACCATGTGGATAGATGATCATTAAGGAAAGCATTCTGTATGGTTGTGCACGTATAAAGATTATTTGCTATCCCCTGATTTGGCAGGAGTCTGACATTCAGGACCCCACTAATGGGAACGCTGGTGTCTATGCTGTAATCTTTGGAGAGAACGATGTGGAGCAAGAAACCTCATCTGAGGGGCTCCCACCTCTTACACCCCCACCCATCAGACACTTGGCACAACCACTTTATTAATAGTATTTGTTTACATTGAATACATTTGTGTAATCAATGAATAGTGAGTATTAATATATCTGCCAATGTGTATTAAAAAGTTACAGGGGCTGGATTGCAAAAAAAGGTTGCAATTTCTAGCTGATTTTTGCTTTTTGGGATTCTTGCACCCTGTATAATTGCTAATTCGCTTCTTTAGTCTCTGTATAGCTGAGCTGCAATATCTGCACAAATTGTGGAAAACCCGTTTTAAAGGGTCTCTTTTAAATTATTATTTGATGTTGGCCCGAGGAGGGGGCTATCAAAATAACAACCCCCCCCCCCCCCCCCCATCTGTGGCACTCCAGTCCAGCACATTGCCTCTGATTATGTACATAGTCTCAGTGGTGACGTGAAGTTGACAGCGAGAACACGCTACAGCGCTGGACAGAGGTAAGGAAGGTTAAAAAAAAGTCAATTTCCAGACATCCCCTTAAAGATTAGCACACAAAGCCCAAAGCAAAACCGATAAGGGTTTACCAAATTCTTCAAATCTTTGTAAGTTGAGGCTATCCTTATACAGCAGTGGTTCCCGTCCTTTTTGTAACCAAGGACTGGCTGCACCCAAAAATAAATTTCTTCGGGGTCAGGTGCCCTTCTTTGCTCCTTCAAGGCTTACTTGCAATTTTTGAATGCATTGGTGCTATTCACTTTTTTTTTTTTTTGAATGGTCTACAACCAAAGCTTACAAACGGCCATTCAAGCTCAATATTTCAGGTTTTTTTCAACTATATAGTCACCAAAGGGACTGTTCAGATAAAATTTATGGTATTTTGCCTCCTGCGATACATGATCCAGAAATTCACAAACCACTGAAGAGAGAAATCCCCTGCTTGTGGCCTATATCACAGTAACACCTCCTGGCCTACACATTAAAGGGATATGAACACATACGTGACCTTTTATCAACAGGTGCAACATATGTCCAATAGATGAGGCTCCCAATGGGTTGGAAACTTATCTGTCTTGAGAACAAGGTTCTCTCTAATGGCCCCGATGAGAGGTGGCGCTGAAGACCCGACAAGTCCCATAGAAGTGACTGGAGCACAACATGTCCGTCCACTGCTCCAATCTCTTCCTCTCTTATGCCAACATTGTCTAACGCTGCTGATTTTTGTATATAGTTCTCTCTATGTACAACATCTGTCATGTAATTCTAGTGACTTGCAGCTTGTATAATGTGGTATAAAGATTCTCTCCGGGCTACAAATGATTCCATTTGCCTCCATAGACAAAACCCTTAAGATCCAAAATCTATTTGGTCACAGCCTGGTAAATGCTCCTCCTCTTACCCATAACCATTCGTATAAAATCCTCCATTATGACCTTTATATTATACATACAACTTTCTACCCGGTAACAAACCATGAACACAATGGCACAGATTTGTTATTACTGTCTGATAGACAGCCTAAACTGAATAAATCACAACAGCATTTGTCCAAATCGTGGCGCTCCACCGATTTGCAGGGCCACAATTCCCATCAGAAGTGGATCATTGGTAGTATGGGGGAAGGGGGTTAAGTAGGACCTATCAATAGCCATACATAGACCTGTTTAGCAAAATATATTCACACTTCTCTTTCCTGTAAGCCCCTTGTTTGTCCAACATGAGGTACACCAGTCATTTGGGGCAAATTACACCCAAACTGCCTTTCTGTAAAGAATCTAAAACCCAGAAAGGCCTGACCCTTGTGTTAAAGCTTATTCACTCAAGCATAATGGGGGCTGTGATCCGGCTGCACGATTTGTGTCCAGATCGTGGCTCCCATTTCGGTCTATGGCACATCGTGACCAAGTCAGACGGGGGCACTGCAAAATCCAGGACATGTCCTATACTTGACAGATTTGCGGTGCGTCCGCTCAGCTTTCTACGGAGAGGGGAGGGGTGCTGAGCCCTCACTCCTCCATCCACCTCCTCCGTGATGTGCACTACGCCTGGGATCCACATGGTGGTCAGAATGGAACCTTACGATATTTCCGCACTTCCTGGAATCTTCTAGAATTCTTGCAGTACTCGTCGTCTGATGCTGTGATGGCGCTTGGTGTGTTCAGGCTGCATTTACACGTTGCATTTTGTTAACACAATGTAAATGGAATATGTGAATTAAGATATCTGCAGATTGGGGGCAATGGAGAAATGACTGACCTGTGACTAGGATAGAAATAGAAATGTCAGAATTTTACATAATATACAGTGTTACATTTTGAGCATATATCTATTTAGTGCAAAATTTACCTACAGCCACTAAGATATATTCCTTCAGTAATAGATTGGTCTGTATCCTGGCATCTATGTCCAAAGTTTTTTCTGATTACTTTCTGAAGCTTCCCTCATGTACATATGGGCTTAGATGGTGAAGGATCTCAAGTGGACGACTACCTGCGATTTGCTTTCTGCTTGGCTACTATCGCACGGAGAGGTTGCCTATACATGAGGTCACAGGTAGTCTAAGACACGCCCCCAGTCCTATCAGAGGTGCCGGCTACAGCTTCGCTTCTTTCATTGGCTGCTCACTGCTAGGGATCTGATACCTGGAGGTTGACTTGTACAATGACCAGAGCCTCCTGATAGTTAGCGTTGTGTAGGCTGCGATGTGATTTGTTCCACCTTACTGTGACGGGGGTTATCATTATGCAGAGGCAATACATGCAGCAACAGCCCAGTTGTCAGAAAGGGGGACAACAACGACCAAATCAACGACAGCAGAAGCAGCGTAATCCATCTCAACAATACGGGCAACAAGAGCAGCAGCAGAAGCGGCGTCAACCTGCCCGCCAGAGGCGCCCCTCCCAGGCCGAAAGTGAAGAGGAATAAGGGTCAGAACGTGGCCCCACAATCTAAATCTCATCTACTAATCATTAAGGATCATATGAAAATCCAGAGCACGTCTTCTGTGTTCTATATCTTTGTGTTCTCTGAATTACTTGAAGCGAAGCGGCTGATTTGAAGACTGATTTAAGCATGTTCCTCCATCTTTTCTAAAGATTACGTGACCTTCTAGTAGTCCACGTGGCTACCGTACAAAATCTGTATCGTTGTGTTAAATTTATAAATCACACTTTTAATTCTAATCTTAAACATTTGAGTTCTGGTATTCAGTGCCTATAACTACTTGGCGTAGGGACGGTGGGGCTTGAGATGGAAGGTGGTTTTAGGGTGACCTCAATGGATCACAGATCTCTATATGAATGATAGGGTGGTGGATGAAGCAAACATCAAGGATTTGGCCTGGTAAAACTCCTCCCAGTCTTCCCATGAAATTTCCCATCATTGTAGGGAGTCAAACAACCAAAAAGAAAGCCAATTGGCACAGTATTCATAGTGGTCCATTCATGACATTCACACGTAGTTATGGAAGCGTTTGCGGATATGTGGCAGAAATTGATGACCATCCATGAAGTATCTACTCAAAGAAACATGGCTGCCTAGTGGAACGTAACGACGATGAGTCAAAAGGCCAGCAAATCCACTCGCCTGTATATTTGATTGCATTCTCCTCCCAGAGTCTATTTCTCCCAAATTTGGACTCTCTGCCTTCTGGGCGGATTAAATGAAGTCCTTCCCTGTATAATGAAATAACACAATTACAGTACATTTCATGAGAAGAACCGTCTGGATGAGCTGGAGACAAAAATTGATAGTGAAAACTAATATTCGATATCCAGCACCGTACACATTCCCGAAAAAAGTCCACAGCCTGTGAAGACTGCCTTGACATTTTAAGAACTTGGCAGCTTTCAATAATCCACTTATAAGGAGTTAAGGAGTCTTCATGGATCCTCCTCTCTCGACCAGAATTGAGAACTGACCTTCAGCTCTGTAGGACCTGCCCATTACACATGTAAACCCTTGATTTTAATAGACTGTAGTTCTTCACTTAACCTGTGGTGGCGCTACATAGAAATTGAATACTTTGTGCCAAATTTCCTGGCAATCACAAGTTGTCCAAGCATGGAGATGGGACGCTTGACCATAAGTGGAACACAGATTGACCATCTAACAAGTGCTGACTGTACCTTATAAGAGGAGAAGATCACCCAAAGTATCTACATATCTTTCACACTTACCATTCACCTCCGCTTTAGAGTTGGTTGTTCATTTCGAGCCAAAAGTTCACATGGTTGTAGATGGTCATAACTGGTCACAATATCATTGTCCATGCTCTGCTCGAAGGTCTCCTAGGTAAACCGTTTTATCGTTTGGATTGAAGATCTTGGTTCCTGAATTTCCATGGTTGTCTTCTACAGAACCGTGTACAATACACCATATAAAAGTTCTTGGGCAGATCAGAAGTAGACACTGGCATGGATTATGGACATGTAGACATAGGGTGGATGCAATGTTTCGATACTGTAGGATATGATCTATTCGGTACTCTCCAAATGACTAAAATTTCCCCAAAAATTGAGCGATCGTGCTTCTTTTTATGGGCCACTGGCATCAAACATACACACACAAGCTGCCAGAGGCAAAAGTAGTGGACACCAGGGAAAGACAAGTCCTGTAGAAGATGCTGTAGTTTTAGTTTAGTTCCTCTTCCATTTTTTTTCTTTTCATAAGCTTTTTGGCATTTTGTGCTGCTCTGCCCAATGTTCAGCAATGGATGACCAATAGTTCTTGTAGTATTTATGGAGTGAAGGACATAAACTAGAGATGGAGAAGAGTTCTGTGGAGGATGCTTCAATGCTGGTTGACCCTATTTGACTGTTCTTAAAGGGGTTGGCAACTCGTTTCTACATAAATTGGCCATGTGCCTTTACTGGCTTCTGGAAAATCTGTGAATATTAATCAAGTGTTTCAGCATTCCTGCTACTTACTTTAGTGCTGTCTGCAAACTCTCCCGAGGATCGTTGTTTAATGGAATAGATTTATTAAAAAGTAGTCAACCCCTTTTAAAGATTAATCTAGTTTTAACTTGTCAAGGAAATCTTAAACAAATCTGACACCTTCAAGATTAACTATAGGGCAATTCACTGCAACTTTGTTGAACTATATGACTATTGGCATCTATTGAAGCGTCCAGGCAGCTTTTACAACATCCTGGAGGTCGTTACAGCCTGATGAACTCTGACCTGAAGACTGGTCTGTGATGACTTCAAAAGACATTTGGTCACCTCTTCTCTGCACCTGCCCCCATCCCTGCATCAGGACTTGGAAACAAAGAGCTGTTTAAATATTCCTGGACCCAAAGGGAGGTTCTGAAACCTGAACTAAACAGAGAACCTATAAAACAATATGAGATACAGAAAATAGTGGCTTCTAGACAAGCTGAGTGTTCAATATTTGTCCCACCTCCAGGGAATCGGGAATTTCTTTAATATGTAAATTTCTGTTATTTTTCTCCCCTGTCTTGCCGTGTTGTGTCATATTTTTTTTTATTTTGTAGTTCTTTTTGTTTTGAAAATTTGGATGCACTGAACTCCTTTTGTAATTAAAGCATTCACTTTAATTTTGGTCTGCAAACTCCTAGCCTTGTAACATGTGACTGCTTGAGAGCCGAGTGTGCATGTCTAGTGGTGTGACAAGGTGACTGCTTGAGAAGCAAGAGTGTGCATGTCTAGTGGTGTCACAAGGTAACTGCTTGAGAAGCAAGAGTGTGCATGTCTAGTGGTGTCACAAGGTGACTGCTTGAGAAGCAAGAGTGGATGTAGAGTAGGACACCTATTGGTCCTGTTATAATTGCAATAAGTGATGAAAGGTGAGCGCAAGTTGGAGTAGGCAAAATTAACCTGTACACTTGCACCCCAAGTCACCTGACGAGGCAGCAGCGTCCTCACCGTGACATAACTAAAGGCTAAATCCATGTATATGATGAGTTCCTGGGGCAGATGTGACTGATTTCTGCATTTTCACAATGTTGGTCAATAGAATAAAGGGGCTTTGGATGAGTTTTTGATTCTTTTTTTCCGTTCGTTGGGACATGGCTATTTTTTTGTGAGGTCGTATGAATCCTGTGATCTCTTGTTGCTGACGTGTTTGGTACTCCGGACTCTGTCTTGGTTGGAGGCCTTTTGGTTTCATAACAAAAATAATGTTGTCGTGTTCCGGACTTCCCTACTGTCCACCAGCATAAGGACCCTTGTGTTGTCTCGTGCTGGGTCTGGAGGAGGACTCCCTTTGGTGGGTTGGCAAGTGTTACTCAACTAAGCGTTGAGATTCACCCTAATCAAAGGGTGGGGCAATCGTCTAACCAGAAGATTTGGTGTTCATGGTGAAATGTAGTCGCCTATGGATTTATCTTACGGGTGTATAATGATGGGGTAGATATTTCAAAATTGAATATGTAAGTTTTTGCAGATGTAAATTTACCATCACATTCTCCTGTTTCTTGTAGCAGAGGAGCGCTGGAGGCAAGAAGGAAGTCATTGAACTGACAGACGACAATTTCGACAGACAAGTATTGAGCAGCGATGACGTTTGGCTTGTCGAGTTCTTCGCCCCGTGGTGCGGCCATTGTAAGAAGTGAGTGTCATTTTCATATTGATGACCTGTCCTTGGGTTTATGAAGTTATTAGATGGTGCGGGGAGGTCCCTTAATTATTCTACCGTGGTCAGCCAGTCCCGTATAATGGAGGTCACTCCTTTACACAGTGCTCAATCATGGACAAGTGTGTTCCTAAGATGGAATCTGTCACTTATGGTCCTAAGTGGGATTTGTGACCAGAATAAAGTCCTGCCAAGGATACTAATGTGTCATGTCTGTCTTCAGCTTGGAGCCTGAGTGGGCCGCCGCAGCCGTAGAAGTTGCCGAACAAACCAAAGGCAAAGTTAAGCTGGGCACAGTGGATGCCACCGTGCACCAAGGACTGGCCAGCCGCTATGGGGTGAGTAGTGGATGAAATGCATGATGGGATTGTCATGTCTCGCTCTACTTGGGCTATAACCGTTCATCCCTTTATGAGTTTCTTATACTTCTTCATTTTGATGTTCTTTTTATAAATTTGCTTCTTCCAGATCAGAGGATTCCCCACCATTAAAATCTTCCAGAAGGGAGAGGAACCTGTTGACTATGAAGGTGGACGGACGAAGGCGGACATTGTGGCCCGGGCTCTGGACTTGTTCTCTGAGAACGCTCCTCCGCCTGAGATCCGGGAGGTCGGTGTCTTAACTGTCTTGTCCCTTTCTTTACTATATTTTAAGTTTTGTGTTAAAGGGGTTTGGCCACTTTTACCTCATGTTTTTCATAATGTGTGTGGGGGGGCAGGTTATTAGGTAATTTATATACATCTAGTAATAGTTCTGCTCCGCTTTTTTGATATGTAAAGTGAAGCCTCCTGTATTTTACCTCATCAGCCAGAGATTCCTGATCATAAAATGGCTGCAGTTGGAGGGTCATGTGATCTCTAATTGTCCACAAACAATCGTCCTGCCAGGACCTTATGATTAGTATTTATGAATATAAGATCAAGGTCTTGGCAGGGCGATTGCTTATGGACCGTTAGAGATCACATGACCCTCCATCTGCAACCATGTTATGGTCAGGAATCTCTGGCTGATGAGGTAAAAGACAGGAGGCTTCACTTTACATATCAGGAAAGCGGAGCAGAACTATTACTACATGTATATTGGTTAATTTTTCTTCTGCAAGCCATCAAATGCCTTTAGCCAGACAGACCAGCATATACCCATCATGTAGACCTTTGATTGGAGAGTCTGTTCCCTTCCTGTACATCCACTGATATTGACCAATATAATTACTTGGCCCTGTCTTCTACCATCAGATCCTCAATGAAGATATTGTGAAGAAGACGTGTGAGGAGCACCAGCTCTGCATCGTGGCTGTCCTGCCTCATATCCTTGACACAGGTAACGTTCTATTCCCTCAGCCGCAGTTACGCCACATGCACACGACCTTAGGGGGGGCGTATATACAGCCAGAATCTTGTGGCCGTACATGCGTCCCATATAGGCTGGCAATGGGTGCAGGCAGCGCACACGTGCGGCACCCTACCTCTCCGTACACAGGGAAAAGATTGGGCACGTCCTATCTTTTCCCGTGTTACAGCGCCATGTATCGCTGTGGAGGGGTCACCCCTCCTTCTTTCCATCACGGAAAACGTATGTCCGGCTGTAACCGCTTAGGCATACATTCGTGTGCATGTGGCCTAAGTTGTAATCTGTGTCTGGCACTGGTTGTGATTTCAGCAGTGGACTATCTATAGATCTTATTTACACTGCGGTTTATTGCAGGTGCATCTGGAAGGAACTCTTATTTGGAGGTGATGCTGAAAATGGCTGACAAGTACAAGAAGAAGATGTGGGGGTAAGTTCTTCTAAAAAAAAAAAATCATGGATTCCTGAAAATGGTTCGTAGCTACAATTCAGTAATTTTCTAGTGAATTTTGTGGGGCTGGAAATCCTATGTTTTGCTAAAGTTTGATAGGACTCGCCCCAGCAGCTGCCTCTGGTTACTTCCCACAAACTTCCAAAATAAAGACCTAATAGCTGATGAATTGCAATGAGGCAGAAGATACATTTACCGTATATACTCGTGTATAAGCCGAGATTTTCAGCACAAAAAATGTGCTGAAAAACCTTGCCTCGGCTTATACACGAGTCAATGATAAAAATAAATACATTAGTACTCACCCTCCGGTGTCCCCGATGTTCCTCGCGGCTTCTTCACTCTTCACTGGCCGGGAGATCGCGCTGGCCGTCGCACACTGTGATGCGACGCTGTCGCCGCAGATGACGTCATCAGCGGCGATAGCGCGGCATCACAGTGTGCGACGGCCAGCGAGATCTCCCGGCCAGAGAAGAGTGAAGAAGCCGCCGGGAGCCGCGATGGGGATTGGAAGCCGCGGGGAGCCGCGACGAACATCGAGACAACGGAGGGTGAGTATTAAGTTTATTTCTTTATCTGTATAGGGACTGCTGTATACTACTGGGGGCAGTGCTGTATACTACTGGGGGCAGTGCTGTATACTACTGGGGGCAGTGTTGTATACTGCTGGGGGCAGTGTTGTATACTGCATGGGGGCAGTGCTGTATACTGCATGGGGGCAGTGCTGTATACTGCATGGGGGCAGTGCTGTATACTGCATGGGGGCAGTGCTGTATACTGCATGGGGGCAGTGCTGTATACTGCATGGGGGCAGTGCTGTATACTGCATGGGGGCAGTGCTGTATACTGCATGGGGGCTGTGCTGTATACTGCATGGGGGCTGTGCTGTATACTGCATGGGGGCTGGTTGGCTGTATACTACACCCTCGGCTTATACTCGAGTCAATAGGTTTTCCCAGTTTTCGGTGGTAAAATTAGGGGTCTCGGCTTATACTCAGGTCGGCTTATACTCGAGTATATACGGTAGATCCCTGTAAGGTTAAGAGGGATTATTTCATATTGACTATACTGCATATGACAGCAATTGTTATAAAACTACTACTCCCTGCATTCCTACTACCCCAGTTTCCAGGCTGAACACCCTAAGTTTAGATTTGGGGTTCCAGTTACTGATTACGTTGCTTGCTGTGTTACAGATGGCTCTGGACAGAGGCCGGGGCTCAGCTGGATATGGAGACCTCTCTTGGTATCGGTGGGTTTGGTTACCCCGCCATGGCTGCTGTTAACGCACGGAAGATGAAGTTTGCGCTACTGAAGGGCTCCTTTAGTGAGCAGGGAATCAACGAGTTCTTGCGGTAAGGGTTAATCGGGTCACTTTATACTTTTTGATGGATTTGCACACAGTTCTAGACAATTCACATGAAGGTCCCAGGAGACGCTACAATCTGCTGTGTTTTTCCTGTATATTTGCAGGGAGCTCTCATTCGGCCGTGGCTCCACTTCACCCGTCGGTGGGGGCGCTATTCCAAAGATTAACACGGTGGAGCCTTGGGATGGAAAGGATGGGGAGGTAAGAGGACAAGAACTGTATTCTTCACTATTGAAAAGATTTTCTTGAAGTTTCCTCCTTAGGTATTCACTGTGGGGGGAGAGGAGGGAGCTGCGGCTGCAGGGCCTGGTCCTACTAGAGTACAATCACAATTCTGGTGTATAGTCACATGTGCCCTTCCTCTTCTCCCTTAATGAACAAATTGATAGCTTGGCATTTCCATTATTATTGTGGGATGTAACCCTATGCATAGGGGAACCTGTCAGCACTTTTGACCATGCAAATTTGCATAGAGTGTTGGGTAGCATTGTTGAAGAGATGTCTTAACCATACAAGTTTGTTTGTAGCAGCAGGACTGTATAAATTGGATTTTTATTCCAGGATTGTAGCTTTGCCAAATGCAAAGGGCATGTCCTCACACTGCTGCGCTCCTGGCTCTCTGCACTGAGCTTCTCTACAGCTCCTCCCCTGCTACTACAGCAGACACCAGGACCAGAGGGGAGGAGGTGTCTTTGCAGGGAGCTAAGAGCTCAGCAGTGTGAAGACTCACCCCTCTGAATTTGGCATACACACAGTCCTGGAATATAAATCAATGTTCACAAAGGTACAAGGGCCAAAAAAGGATTCAACGCTCTGTGACACTGTCCGTGCAAAAAGACAGACACTACAATTTTACAGGAATCTATCGGTACTGACGGTGACACTATATACAGAGAGGCCCTATCAAATGGGATTTCCTAATTGCCAGGAGCAATAATGGAGGAACCAATCTATTTATTGGATTCCCTGAGCGCTATGCTCAGCATCATATCAGTGAGAACAAAACTTACATTTTGCGGATTTCTGGGGGTCCCAGCAGTCTTACCATCACAGATCAGCTTGTTCTCCTGTGGTTGATGGGTAACTTGAATATTTGGGAGCAGGGCTGTGGAGTCAGTAGGCCAAACTTCCGACTCCTCAATTTCCCTAACTTCAACTCCACCAAAATGATGACTGTCTCTGACTCCACAGTCCTGTTTTCCTGGTCACTCTAGCAGTTGCTGAGATACATGTGGCTGTTCCTTCCCAGCGCCTGATTCCCTCTGATGCGTAGCAGAAGAGCTTCACTACTGAGCATGTACATGAAGTGCAGCCACATTCATCTCCTCTAAAAGCCTAGAACAGGCCACATGCGGTCTATCAAGCCATGAGTAGTGGTCCACCTCCCTGCTGACAGTCCTAGTCGAATGAGCACTCTCCTAACTGGTGTAACATACCTGATGGAAGATCAATGGTGCAGGAGGCCGGGTAGCAGTGAGTGCTGCTGAGAAGTTCTCACTTCTCCCTGGTCCTCTCCTGCAGCCCCACTCAGTGTCCTGACACCTGACACTGGTTTTATGTGTGTCAATGTCAAGACCCAGAGCAGGAGAGGACCCAGGAGTGGTAAGTACTTGTCATCTGTACTGCTCACAGCTCCTTTACCTTTATGGCGCAGCTTTGCTCTGGGCTCCTATGCTGGCGCAGAACACAGAGCAATGTATGGTGGAGAGAAGAAGCTGCAGTATAGGGAATGGAGAAGATTTATTTGTTTGCTCAGGGGTCTTCAGTATTGGTTGTCTGCTATATGATCCATAGTATTTGGGTTCTCACCCTTATTATCATTGTCTGCTCTGGGGTCTCTGCTATTGTTATTGTCTGCTCTGGGGTCTCCACTATCATTGTCTGCTCTGATTGCAGTAGGTTCTGGGATGTAATTTTTTGCTGATCTGTGGTATTTTTAATTTCTGGGTGACATTTTGTGTTGTACTGTGGTTGTGGGTGTATCTAGGCCCCCTACAGGTACAGCAGTATGACAATGCGGCTCTTGGACCAATAAATGTTGTTCAGGCCTGACCTAAATCCTTGGATCAGGAAGAGAACCGACATTTCAAAGAAAACTTTTTAATTTATATTTGTGGTCTCCTCCATGTCTGTGCTTTAATGAGTCCGATCTGCATTTCTGTTTCCTCCTGCAGCTGCCGGTCGAGGACGACATTGACCTGAGCGATGTGGACCTCGATGATATAGATAAAGACGAGCTGTGAAGAAGCAGGCGCCTCCTTGATGTAGCGTTACATGCGTCTTGTTGGAGGGACTTTTCAGCTGGTGGACATCCATCGTCCGGGGAGCCGGCAGACTTCTTCTTCATCTGAGATCCCTCTGCACTGGAAAGGGAAGGATTTCGGTGATGACCGCGGACAGTTCCTCTCGGGAGAAGACTGAAAATAAAATTCTATGAATTGTTGTACAAGTGATGACTTCTATTGTTTGCTCCTTAGATTTTGCTGGAACCTGATGGATTTTTTTTTTTCCTTTTTACTTTTTGTTGGGTGGGAGGGCAGGTTATGCTGACGTGAAGAATTTTTGGGGGTTTCTTAATGTATTTTATGTTTTGGGTATTTTCATTGGCAAATTGATCGGTTTGACTCGATTTCTGAATAAAATATTTTTTGACAGATGGTGTTTCATTCGTATTTCTTGTTATAGTTGTGGTCCTGGAAGCATAAAGGTAATACATTGATGGGGATCAATTAATTTAGGGCTGTGTCAGTGGACTGTGGTCGGTCCATGAATTAGAGACCAATTACAGGATTACAGTCCCTGCAGATGAGAAGGGATTTCCAGAGTCCCATCCTCAGTAATGTGGGCGGTCTGCGAAATCCGGTCACTCTGGGTTCATGATTGATTGAGCAATGGCGGTCTTCTAAATTGACTGCAAGTTTGAGGCAGGAAAATCGGCAAGAATGGCCTCTTACAAGGGTGGAGGTGTTTACTAGATGACAGACCTAACCATGAAACTTTGATGCTATAGAGATGGGCAATAACACAGCTAAACAATCTACCCTCAAAAACCATGTTACATCTAAAATCAACTTTTAAAATTATGCTAATGAGCCATGGATAACAAATATAAGAAAATGACCAGTGTCACAATGCCTGGATCTATGAGTAATGTCCCTGGTTTATCATGATGGATTTTGAGGGTAGATTTCCTTTTTAACTTTATGGCTCAATTGTCACATTCCAGTATGTGCCCTGGAGAGCATCTCTCAATCTCTGTAACCCTGATATCCCACAAGCCTGTCCTCTTGGTCTTCGGGTTGTGGTGTGAGATTGGAGAAACAAAAAGAAAAAAACTATGTATAAGGCGTAACAAAAAGGTTGGGATGGTGGAAAATCTGGTGAAATACAAATCCGATCAAAAAACCCAAAATACACACATTTCAATTTTTTTTTTTTTTTTTTTTTTTTTTTTTGCAGTTCCATAATCACAATCCAATGTAATTTTTCCTAGGGAAAAATCTGCAATTAAAAAAAAAATCTTAAAATGTTAATCTTAAAGTTGCCCCCTCCCACCAACTCCCAGGTGGTGGAGAAAGGGGCCAAGTTTGGTATCGTTGGATAATGATTTTTATTTTATTTATTTTTTTTGTAGTATTTAGTATATTTTGCAAGATATAAGATTTTTTTATTTATTATTGGGCGATATATTGTACAACTCTCAATCGGAGACTCTCATATATTCATTAGGTCAGATGATCTGCCATGTTATGTTGATGGATACTTTTCTTTATACAGGCGGTCCCCGACTTAAGAACACTCGACTTACATACGACTCATAGTTACAAACAGACCTCTGGATATTGGTAATTTATTGTACTTTAGTCCTAGGCTACAATAATCAGCTGTAACAGTTATCACAGGCGTCTGTAATGAAGCTTTAGTGTAAATCCTGATTCTTATGACAACCCAACATTTTTAAAATCCAATTGTCCCAGAGACCAAAAAATGTTCTGGCTGGGATTACAATGATAAAATATACAGTTCCGACTTACATACAAACTCAACTTAAGAACAAACCTACAGACCATATCTTGTATGTAACCCGGGGACTGCCTGTAAAGTATTGGCTCAACCCAGTTACTAAAAATGGCTTGGTAGAGGTGACTGTGGACACCGCCAATGCCTATTTGCTAGGGGTGTAAAGATGCCTAATTTTCTGCTCTTCGACCCATCAATCAACATGTCTGGGTTGGGCTCCATGCAGCTTACAACCGCCATAGAGATGCATTATGCATGTGTCAGCCGCATTGCTAATGATAGGGAAGGTCCTAATCCTGCCCAGATTTGTGCCGCTCTCCCTCTCCTTCTCCACCCGGCTTTTGGCTCATGGCACAGGTCTGGTCACACGGATGTGTGCACGGAGCCTTAGTTGGAGCTGCCGAATGCAGGACACCAAACTTAAAGGGTATCTACCACCAGGATGAAGGACTGTATGCAAATGAGCCTGAGGGGCTCCATAGATGTTAATAGAGCGTGGAGCCCCTCAGGATCATTAGCATACAGTCTTTCATTCTGATGGTAGATGCCCTTTAAAGTTTGAGTATGCTCATCTCAACTTGGTGTTGAGTTGAGACATATACACACTCACTGGCCACTTTATTAGGTACACCTGTCCAACTGCTCGTTAACACTTAATTTCTAATCAGCCAATCACATGGCGGCAACTCAGTGCATTTAGGCATGTAGACATGGTCAAGACAATCTCCTGCAGTTCAAACCGAGCATCAGTATGGGGAAGAAAGGTGATTTGAGGCCTTTGAACGTGGCATGGTTGTTGGTGCCAGAAGGGCTGGTCTGAGTATTTCAGAAACTGCTGATCTACTGGGATTTTCACGCACAACCATCTCTAGGGTTTACAGAGAATGGTCCGAAAAAGAAAAAACATCCAGTGAGCGGCAGTTCTGTGGGCGGAAATGCCTTGTTGATGCCAGAGGTCAGAGGAGAATGGGCAGACTGGTTTGAGCTGATAGAAAGGCAACAGTGACTCAAATCCCCACCCGTTACAACCAAGGTAGGCAGAAGAGCATCTCTGAACGCACAGTACATCGAACTTTGAGGCAGATGGGCTACAGCAGCAGAAGACCACACCGGGTGCCACTCCTTTCAGCTAAGAACAGGAAACTGAGGCTACAATTTGCAAAAGCTCATCGAAATTGGACAGTAGAAGATTGGAAAAACGTTGCCTGGTCTGATGAGTCTCGATTTCTGCTGCGACATTCGGATGGTAGGGTCAGAATTTGGCGTCAACAACATGAAAGCATGGATCCATCCTGCCCTGTATCAACGGTTCAGGCTGGTGGTGGTGGAGTCATGGTGTGGGGAATATTTTCTTTTACAAAACTGCCTTTGGGCAGTCAAGATTAACCCATATCCGGACAAATGAAAAAATAAAGTAAAACATCACTTTTATTAGGGATTCTTAAAAAAGATTGCACTATATTACAAGCTATTGTGGCACAAACCACTAGATGCACAGGACAAACAGTGGATTAAAAACACAGTGTGAACTGAGTCATAGGCAGTTTGCAGGTGGTCAGTGGTATGAAACGTGAGATAGTGGGCACAATACGGGGTCCATATCCACCTATAATAATTGCTATAAGTCCACTATTGGCCAGATAAAGAGGACTGTCCTAAGCAGTATTGTCTGCTACAGTAATGTGTCTTATTGTATGGATTAGAACCCTAAAATGACCACCTAGACCATGAATAACAGTGTTGCCTGTACTGCCCCAGCAGGGGCCGCTGTGGTAGCAGGCTGTATTGTTATAAATACTGTATGGAGATCCTAGTCCTATCGTTAGAGATATAGTGGACTGAACGGTCTAGGTGTGATCTAGGTCTGATACTATCTATCCCTATTGCAACTGATGGTATTATAATTATTACCACTGCCTGCCTAAGATTCTACCACACTGCTGATTAAAATTTTCCAAACATTAGCCCCCCGACATGTTTCACCAGTAGAACTGGCTTCATCAGGGGTTTGGGCTAAATGCTAAGCGCGGGGCTGTCACGCCGAGTATATAACAATGAAGCCCCTCCCCGTGGGACCAAGTTGAACCTATGAAAGTGGGTCCTTCACAAAGAGGCGCATCCCATTTAAAACATCAGTGATGGGCACCATGATACACCAATGAAGTGTCCAGGAGGAGGCAATGACTCCTCCCAGTAGGAAATGATGGGGGTGTAGCCCATACTATTCTCCAATAGCGGCTAAATATGTCATCAAGCCCCCTGGTCAGCTGACTCATGGACTGTCCGTCAGCTGAACCGTCAGCTGACCGTCAGCTGACCGTCAGCTGACTGTCGGCCCGACGAAAACACGCGCATGACATTGGACTTAGTGCAAATATCGGCACCAAGCCCTGTCAAGATGCACATGACTGTGGACTTAGTGCAAGGTACATCATTAGCCTTGGGAAATGATGGTCTGCATGACAGTATGTATGACAGCAGACTTGATGCAAGCTACGCCACTGATTTAGGATGTGACGATCAGCATAATATTTAGTAAGTATCTTTAGAAAGTGAAATATCCTCAGTATGTATTAAGCATAGCTTGCTAGATTTGATACCTCATCTAGATCTGAAAGATTTTTAAATTTTTTTTTTTTTTTTTTTTTTTTTTGAGGGAAAAAAAAATTCTTTTGAATTTGAATGAAGGAGTAAACATTGGTCAAAGTAGCCTCTAATGGGGCCTACAGGGGAGGCTGTAGTGTCCTCATGCAGCATAGTGGAGTACTAAATATACATGAAGGATAATCATCTGGATGGTGATAACAAATCAAATATATTACTAATATTTACAAGTATGAGTACATAAAGTCAAAGGGCTCAAATGTATGCAGTGAAGGTAAAACCTTCATTAAGGCCCAACGGGCTCAAAGATTTGAGGCGATGGATCCACCTCGATTCAAGTTGTAACAGTTTGCGGTCAATGTTACCTTTGCGAGGTCCAGTTTTAACTTGATCGATCGCCCAGAATTTAAGAGTACTTGCATTACCCCCATGGTGGAGTCTCACATGTCTGGAGATTGGAGTATCTTTATTGGTCGTTATAGAGCTGACATGGCTGGAGATTCTTCTCCGTAATTGTTGTATGGTTTTTCCAACATACAGTTTTGGGCACGGACATTGTGCCACATAGACCACTGCAATGCTCTTGCAGTTCAGAAAATGTCTAATGGAGATATGTTCTCCATTCGCTGGATTGATGAAAGTTTTTGTTCTCGGCATCAAGGGGCAAAAGGAACAAGTGCCACACGGATAGGATCCTACAGTGGGACTTCTCACACTTCGGATAGATGTTGCATCTTCCGTAAAATGACTATGTACCAAGTGATTTCTCAAATTGGGACCCCTACGATAGGTGATAGTAGGTCTAGAAGTCAATTTCTCTTTCAAATCTGGGTCTGCTGTGAGGATTGGCCAATATCTAGAGAAGATCTTCTTGATGGTATCTGCATAAGCGTCATATGTGCCAATACATCTAATGACTTGCTGAATTGGTTTTTGATGTTTCTGTTGAAAGAGGGTACTCCTATCCACATTTTTTGCTCTGGAGTATGCCCTATATAGGCATTTTTTGGGATATCCCCGATTTCTAAATCTCCTGTACAAATTATCACACTCCCTCTTGAATGTAGCCTCGTCAGAACAGTTTCTGCGGGCTCGGAGATATTGTCCGATGGGTATGCCAGATCTCAATGGTTGGGGATGCCAGCTGTTCCAATCCAGCAGATTGTTGGTGGAAGTGGGTTTACGGAAGATGTCTGTTTTAAGGTGTCCCTGGGGATCTAAATGGATGGTAAGGTCTAAAAAGTTTATTTGGGTCTCATGTATCTCGGATGTAAATTTCATCCCAATATCATTATTGTTGAGTTTCTCAACAAATTCATGGAATAGTGCCTTACCACCCTCCCAGAGGATCAGCACATCGTCTATAAATCTGCCCCAATAGGCAATGTGGCAGTTGTAGGTTGCGAATTCATCGGAGAAAACTAAGGAGTCCTCCCACCAACCAAGAAAGAGGTTCGCATATGAGGGCGCACACGTCGCCCCCATTGCGGTACCCCTAACCTGGTGGTAGAAGGACCCCTTGAAAAGAAAATAATTCCTGGTGAGTACAAAATTTAAAAGTTTCAACAAAAAATTGTTGTGTGCTCTGAACTGGATGCCTTTAGTGTTCAGAAAATATTCGACAGCTTTGAGGCCCAAGGAGTGTTCAATATTGCTGTATAAAGACTCTACGTCCAGGCTGGCTATCAATGTATCCGATGTGAGCGTGAGGTCCTGTATCTTTGTAATAGTGTCTTTAGTATCCTGTAAGTAGGATGGGAGAGCACAGACAAAGGGCTGCAGCATCTTGTCAATGTAGATGCTACAGGCTTGTGTCAGGCAATCACAGCCCGACACAATCGGTCTACCCGGCATCGGCATCCGTCCCTTGTGCACTTTGGGTAGTGCGTAAAAGGTGGCTATTGTAGGATGTTCATTGAACAATACTTTATACTCATCCAGGCTGAGTAGGTTGTCAGCCCTGGCCTCCGATAGGAGTTGTTCCAATTCCTTAACATACTTCGGTGTTGGATCTGTGCGGAGTATTTCATAGGTGTTCTTATCTGACAGGAGTCTCTGGACCATGTCAATATAATCTGTGGTGTTCATGATCACTGTGTTCCCCCCCTTATCCGAGGGTTTCACTATTAACTCATGGTCCGAGCGCAGTTCCTCCAGAGCTTTGACTTCCTCAGCCTTAAGGTTTTTGAACTCATAATTCTTATCCATTTTCAGTTTTTCTATGTCATTTGATACAAGTTGGACAAATGTCTCGATGTTTGAATATTTGGAGAAAGTAGGTGTATATTTGGAGCGAGGTTTCATATCCGTGAGCGGTGCTTGGATTTCAGATGGTCCTATCAAGTTCTCATCCTCCAATGAAAGTAAAGCCTCTAGGGCCTGTGTCTCCCTTTGTTTGAATCTTTTCTTGTCTGTTTCTTCTTCTTTGTGCATCTTGTGAAGTGCTAATTTACGTGCAAATAAATTAACATCTTTTATCCAAAGGAATTTATCACACAATGGTGTGGGTGTAAAGGTGAGACCTTTTTGCAGTAGTGAAAGGACATGAGGTGAAAGTGTTTTTGAGGAAAGGTTGATGACCAAGTTAGTAAGGGGATTGGGGGTACTGGGATCTGTCACTTCCCATTGTATCCCCATTTGTCCCGATCCCTGAGCTGGATACCCAGGGCTTGTGCTCCTAAAAAAGGGGAAGGATATGATGTGGTGGTTAAATGTGGAATTATAGAGGTTTGTGTGTTGAAGGGCATAGGTTGTGTCGAGGGCAACATAGTGCGTTGTGGCTCCGTGATTCTCCTGGGGTCCAACTGTGATAGTGCAACTGGAGCCCCAGAAGGGTGTTGATTGTTTGGTGTTGACGAGGAGGAAGAAGATGAAGATTGCATGTTTACAGTACACAAATTGTTTGTACTCGTACATGATGTCACAGTAGGATTGATCGGAAAATTGTCTCGATTGTTAGTAGTTCGCTTATGTCGAGGTGACTTTCGATTTCTTGTGTTTTTCCGTTTGGTACCACCCTGTTTGAGAGATGAAGCTGAGCCTGTGTCTTCTGTGCTCGAAAAATCTGACTCTGAGATGTCTGTGTACAGTGGTTTAGGAACGTAGTTTCTATTGTGTTTGAGATTGCTTCTTTGCAGATAAATTTGACCCGTTTCAAAATCCTTCCTATCTCTTAGGTATTTTTGGTGTTTTTTCTCCTTAATATCTTTGACCAAAGTGTCAATATATCTCTGGAGTTTGCTCTCTAAACCTGGAAATTCAGGTTGTTGATTGAATTTCTGGATGTCTTGGATCTCTTTTTGTAATTTATCATGCAACTTGATCAGATTATTTTTTTCATATGTATGTAGGTATTCGATCATCCGTAGGGAGCTTTCTGTTAGGATGGTTTGCCAGCCCCTCAGAAAATCAGGGTCACCCTGATGTGAGTTTGGATTGATTTGGATCCTCAAACCCCTATACACTAGTTTTTGACTTAAGTAGGTCTCAAAGCTCACTACTTCCCAGCTAGCTCTGATATATTGCTTATACGTCCTGTATATGTCGTTAAAGGCCGAATGAATGTCGGTCTGATTTAGCGGGAGGTCCTCTACAGAGAAGACCTGTGTCGCCTGCTGTGTGATGCTCTCCAAATTTATTACTTGTGACAGGAATCCTGCCATGTCAGCTATTAGACCAATGACTCCAATATCGAGGGGGGAATCGATATAATGTAGTTGGAGTATGTATTAGATTTGTGAGCCCAATCGTTTATGTACAACATTCCTAGCTAGGGAATGAAACAAGGGGGGGATAGATATCCCTAGGTCCTCTAAGGGAGGATCAAGCCTCCAATATCCATATTCTATACAACAAACAATGGACCTTATTGTCACGGCAGGGATTAGACTCAGAGGAAATATTTTACAAAACTGCCTTTGGGCAGTCAAGATTAACCCATATCCGGACAAATGAAAAAATAAAGTAAAACATCACTTTTATTAGGGATTCTTAAAAAAGATTGCACTATATTACAAGCTGTTGTGGCACAAACCACTAGATGCACAGGACAAACAGTGGATTAAAAACACAGTGTGAACTGAGTCATAGGCAGTTTGCAGGTGGTCAGTGGTATGAAATGTGAGATAGTGGGCACAATACGGGGTCCATATCCACCTATAATAATTGCTATAAGTCCACTATTGGCCAGATAAAGAGGACTGTCCTAAGCAGTATTGTCTGCTACAGTAATGTGTCTTATTGTATGGATTAGAACCCTAAAATGACCACCTAGACCATGAATAACAGTGTTGCCTGTACTGCCCCAGCAGGGGCCGCTGTGGTAGCAGGCTGTATTGTTATAAATACTGTATGGAGATCCTAGTCCTATCGTTAGAGATATAGTGGACTGAACGGTCTAGGTGTGATCTAGGTCTGATACTATCTATCCCTATTGCAACTGATGGTATTATAATTATTACCACTGCCTGCCTAAGATTCTACCACACTGCTGATTAAAATTTTCCAAACATTAGCCCCCCGACATGTTTCACCAGTAGAACTGGCTTCATCAGGGGTTTGGGCTAAATGCTAAGCGCGGGGCTGTCACGCCGAGTATATAACAATGAAGCCCCTCCCCGTGGGACCAAGTTGAACCTATGAAAGTGGGTCCTTCACAAAGAGGCGCATCCCATTTAAAACATCAGTGATGGGCACCATGATACACCAATGAAGTGTCCAGGAGGAGGCAATGACTCCTCCCAGTAGGAAATGATGGGGGTGTAGCCCATACTATTCTCCAATAGCGGCTAAATATGTCATCAAGCCCCCTGGTCAGCTGACTCATGGACTGTCCGTCAGCTGAACCGTCAGCTGACCGTCAGCTGACCGTCAGCTGACTGTCGGCCCGACGAAAACACGCGCATGACATTGGACTTAGTGCAAATATCGGCACCAAGCCCTGTCAAGATGCACATGACTGTGGACTTAGTGCAAGGTACATCATTAGCCTTGGGAAATGATGGTCTGCATGACAGTATGTATGACAGCAGACTTGATGCAAGCTACGCCACTGATTTAGGATGTGACGATCAGCATAATATTTAGTAAGTATCTTTAGAAAGTGAAATATCCTCAGTATGTATTAAGCATAGCTTGCTAGATTTGATACCTCATCTAGATCTGAAAGATTTTTTAATTTTTTTTTTTTTTTTTTTTTTGCTGTCATACATACTGTCATGCAGACCATCATTTCCCAAGGCTAATGATGTACCTTGCACTAAGTCCACAGTCATGTGCATCTTGACAGGGCTTGGTGCCGATATTTGCACTAAGTCCAATGTCATGCGCGTGTTTTCGTCGGGCCGACAGTCAGCTGACGGTCAGCTGACGGTCAGCTGACGGTTCAGCTGACGGACAGTCCATGAGTCAGCTGACCAGGGGGCTTGATGACATATTTAGCCGCTATTGGAGAATAGTATGGGCTACACCCCCATCATTTCCTACTGGGAGGAGTCATTGCCTCCTCCTGGACACTTCATTGGTGTATCATGGTGCCCATCACTGATGTTTTAAATGGGATGCGCCTCTTTGTGAAGGACCCACTTTCATAGGTTCAACTTGGTCCCACGGGGAGGGGCTTCATTGTTATATACTCGGCGTGACAGCCCCGCGCTTAGCATTTAGCCCAAACCCCTGATGAAGCCAGTTCTACTGGTGAAACATGTCGGGGGGCTAATGTTTGGAAAATTTTAATCAGCAGTATGGTAGAATCTTAGGCAGGCAGTGGCAATAATTATAATACCATCAGTTGCAATAGGGATAGATAGTATCACACCTAGACCGTTCAGTCCACTATATCTCTAACGATAGGACTAGGATCTCCATACAGTATTTATAACAATACAGCCTGCTACCACAGCGGCCCCTGCTGGGGCAGTACAGGCAACACTGTTATTCATGGTCTAGGTGGTCATTTTAGGGTTCTAATCCATACAATAAGACACATTACTGTAGCAGACAATACTGCTTAGGACAGTCCTCTTTATCTGGCCAATAGTGGACTTATAGCAATTATTATAGGTGGATATGGACCCCGTATTGTGCCCACTATCTCACGTTTCATACCACTGACCACCTGCAAACTGCCTATGACTCAGTTCACACTGTGTTTTTAATCCACTGTTTGTCCTGTGCATCTAGTGGTTTGTGCCACAACAGCTTGTAATATAGTGCAATCTTTTTTAAGAATCCCTAATAAAAGTGATGTTTTACTTTATTTTTTCATTTGTCCGGATATGGGTTAATCTTGACTGCCCAAAGGCAGTTTTGTAAAATATTTCCTCTGAGTCTAATCCCTGCCGTGACAATAAGGTCCATTGTTTGTTGTATAGAATATGGATATTGGAGGCTTGATCCTCCCTTAGAGGACCTAGGGATATCTATCCCCCCCTTGTTTCATTCCCTAGCTAGGAATGTTGTACATAAACGATTGGGCTCACAAATCTAATACATACTCCAACTACATTATATCGATTCCCCCCTCGATATTGGAGTCATTGGTCTAATAGCTGACATGGCAGGATTCCTGTCACAAGTAATAAATTTGGAGAGCATCACACAGCAGGCGACACAGGTCTTCTCTGTAGAGGACCTCCCGCTAAATCAGACCGACATTCATTCGGCCTTTAACGACATATACAGGACGTATAAGCAATATATCAGAGCTAGCTGGGAAGTAGTGAGCTTTGAGACCTACTTAAGTCAAAAACTAGTGTATAGGGGTTTGAGGATCCAAATCAATCCAAACTCACATCAGGGTGACCCTGATTTTCTGAGGGGCTGGCAAACCATCCTAACAGAAAGCTCCCTACGGATGATCGAATACCTACATACATATGAAAAAAATAATCTGATCAAGTTGCATGATAAATTACAAAAAGAGATCCAAGACATCCAGAAATTCAATCAACAACCTGAATTTCCAGGTTTAGAGAGCAAACTCCAGAGATATATTGACACTTTGGTCAAAGATATTAAGGAGAAAAAACACCAAAAATACCTAAGAGATAGGAAGGATTTTGAAACGGGTCAAATTTATCTGCAAAGAAGCAATCTCAAACACAATAGAAACTACGTTCCTAAACCACTGTACACAGACATCTCAGAGTCAGATTTTTCGAGCACAGAAGACACAGGCTCAGCTTCATCTCTCAAACAGGGTGGTACCAAACGGAAAAACACAAGAAATCGAAAGTCACCTCGACATAAGCGAACTACTAACAATCGAGACAATTTTCCGATCAATCCTACTGTGACATCATGTACGAGTACAAACAATTTGTGTACTGTAAACATGCAATCTTCATCTTCTTCCTCCTCGTCAACACCAAACAATCAACACCCTTCTGGGGCTCCAGTTGCACTATCACAGTTGGACCCCAGGAGAATCACGGAGCCACAACGCACTATGTTGCCCTCGACACAACCTATGCCCTTCAACACACAAACCTCTATAATTCCACATTTAACCACCACATCATATCCTTCCCCTTTTTTAGGAGCACAAGCCCTGGGTATCCAGCTCAGGGATCGGGACAAATGGGGATACAATGGGAAGTGACAGATCCCAGTACCCCCAATCCCCTTACTAACTTGGTCATCAACCTTTCCTCAAAAACACTTTCACCTCATGTCCTTTCACTACTGCAAAAAGGTCTCACCTTTACACCCACACCATTGTGTGATAAATTCCTTTGGATAAAAGATGTTAATTTATTTGCACGTAAATTAGCACTTCACAAGATGCACAAAGAAGAAGAAACAGACAAGAAAAGATTCAAACAAAGGGAGACACAGGCCCTAGAGGCTTTACTTTCATTGGAGGATGAGAACTTGATAGGACCATCTGAAATCCAAGCACCGCTCACGGATATGAAACCTCGCTCCAAATATACACCTACTTTCTCCAAATATTCAAACATCGAGACATTTGTCCAACTTGTATCAAATGACATAGAAAAACTGAAAATGGATAAGAATTATGAGTTCAAAAACCTTAAGGCTGAGGAAGTCAAAGCTCTGGAGGAACTGCGCTCGGACCATGAGTTAATAGTGAAACCCTCGGATAAGGGGGGGAACACAGTGATCATGAACACCACAGATTATATTGACATGGTCCAGAGACTCCTGTCAGATAAGAACACCTATGAAATACTCCGCACAGATCCAACACCGAAGTATGTTAAGGAATTGGAACAACTCCTATCGGAGGCCAGGGCTGACAACCTACTCAGCCTGGATGAGTATAAAGTATTGTTCAATGAACATCCTACAATAGCCACCTTTTACGCACTACCCAAAGTGCACAAGGGACGGATGCCGATGCCGGGTAGACCGATTGTGTCGGGCTGTGATTGCCTGACACAAGCCTGTAGCATCTACATTGACAAGATGCTGCAGCCCTTTGTCTGTGCTCTCCCATCCTACTTACAGGATACTAAAGACACTATTACAAAGATACAGGACCTCACGCTCACATCGGATACATTGATAGCCAGCCTGGACGTAGAGTCTTTATACAGCAATATTGAACACTCCTTGGGCCTCAAAGCTGTCGAATATTTTCTGAACACTAAAGGCATCCAGTTCAGAGCACACAACAATTTTTTGTTGAAACTTTTAAATTTTGTACTCACCAGGAATTATTTTCTTTTCAAGGGGTCCTTCTACCACCAGGTTAGGGGTACCGCAATGGGGGCGACGTGTGCGCCCTCATATGCGAACCTCTTTCTTGGTTGGTGGGAGGACTCCTTAGTTTTCTCCGATGAATTCGCAACCTACAACTGCCACATTGCCTATTGGGGCAGATTTATAGACGATGTGCTGATCCTCTGGGAGGGTGGTAAGGCACTATTCCATGAATTTGTTGAGAAACTCAACAATAATGATATTGGGATGAAATTTACATCCGAGATACATGAGACCCAAATAAACTTTTTAGACCTTACCATCCATTTAGATCCCCAGGGACACCTTAAAACAGACATCTTCCGTAAACCCACTTCCACCAACAATCTGCTGGATTGGAACAGCTGGCATCCCCAACCATTGAGATCTGGCATACCCATCGGACAATATCTCCGAGCCCGCAGAAACTGTTCTGACGAGGCTACATTCAAGAGGGAGTGTGATAATTTGTACAGGAGATTTAGAAATCGGGGATATCCCAAAAAATGCCTATATAGGGCATACTCCAGAGCAAAAAATGTGGATAGGAGTACCCTCTTTCAACAGAAACATCAAAAACCAATTCAGCAAGTCATTAGATGTATTGGCACATATGACGCTTATGCAGATACCATCAAGAAGATCTTCTCTAGATATTGGCCAATCCTCACAGCAGACCCAGATTTGAAAGAGAAATTGACTTCTAGACCTACTATCACCTATCGTAGGGGTCCCAATTTGAGAAATCACTTGGTACATAGTCATTTTACGGAAGATGCAACATCTATCCGAAGTGTGAGAAGTCCCACTGTAGGATCCTATCCGTGTGGCACTTGTTCCTTTTGCCCCTTGATGCCGAGAACAAAAACTTTCATCAATCCAGCGAATGGAGAACATATCTCCATTACTCTTAAATTCTGGGCGATCGATCAAGTTAAAACTGGACCTCGCAAAGGTAACATTGACCGCAAACTGTTACAACTTGAATCGAGGTGGATCCATCGCCTCAAATCTTTGAGCCCGTTGGGCCTTAATGAAGGTTTTACCTTCACTGCATACATTTGAGCCCTTTGACTTTATGTACTCATACTTGTAAATATTAGTAATATATTTGATTTGTTATCACCATCCAGATGATTATCCTTCATGTATATTTAGTACTCCACTATGCTGCATGAGGACACTACAGCCTCCCCTGTAGGCCCCATTAGAGGCTACTTTGACCAATGTTTACTCCTTCTCCAAAATGCATCCCTTTAACTCCTTCTCCAATGTGCATCCCTTTTAAAAAATTCTCAAAAAAAAAAAAAAAAAAAAAAGTTCAAAAGAATTTTTTTTTCCCTCAAAAAAAAAAATTTAAAAATCTTTCAGATCTAGATGAGGTATCAAATCTAGCAAGCTATGCTTAATACATACTGAGGATATTTCACTTTCTAAAGATACTTACTAAATATTATGCTGATCGTCACATCCTAAATCAGTGGCGTAGCTTGCATCAAGTCTGCTGTCATACATACTGTCATGCAGACCATCATTTCCCAAGGCTAATGATGTACCTTGCACTAAGTCCACAGTCATGTGCATCTTGACAGGGCTTGGTGCCGATATTTGCACTAAGTCCAATGTCATGCGCGTGTTTTCGTCGGGCCGACAGTCAGCTGACGGTCAGCTGACGGTTCAGCTGACGGACAGTCCATGAGTCAGCTGACCAGGGGGCTTGATGACATATTTAGCCGCTATTGGAGAATAGTATGGGCTACACCCCCATCATTTCCTACTGGGAGGAGTCATTGCCTCCTCCTGGACACTTCATTGGTGTATCATGGTGCCCATCACTGATGTTTTAAATGGGATGCGCCTCTTTGTGAAGGACCCACTTTCATAGGTTCAACTTGGTCCCACGGGGAGGGGCTTCATTGTTATATACTCGGCGTGACAGCCCCGCGCTTAGCATTTAGCCCAAACCCCTGATGAAGCCAGTTCTACTGGTGAAACATGTCGGGGGGCTAATGTTTGGAAAATTTTAATCAGCAGTGTGGTAGAATCTTAGGCAGGCAGTGGCAATAATTATAATACCATCAGTTGCAATAGGGATAGATAGTATCACACCTAGACCGTTCAGTCCACTATATCTCTAACGATAGGACTAGGATCTCCATACAGTATTTATAACAATACAGCCTGCTACCACAGCGGCCCCTGCTGGGGCAGTACAGGCAACACTGTTATTCATGGTCTAGGTGGTCATTTTAGGGTTCTAATCCATACAATAAGACACATTACTGTAGCAGACAATACTGCTTAGGACAGTCCTCTTTATCTGGCCAATAGTGGACTTATAGCAATTATTATAGGTGGATATGGACCCCGTATTGTGCCCACTATCTCACGTTTCATAACACTGACCACCTGCAAACTGCCTATGACTCAGTTCACACTGTGTTTTTAATCCACTGTTTGTCCTGTGCATCTAGTGGTTTGTGCCACAACAGCTTGTAATATAGTGCAATCTTTTTTAAGAATCCCTAATAAAAGTGATGTTTTACTTTATTTTTTCATTTGTCCGGATATGGGTTAATCTTGACTGCCCAAAGGCAGTTTTGTAAAATATTTCCTCTGAGTCTAATCCCTGCCGTGACAATAAGGTCCATTGTTTGTTGTATAGAATAGGGAATATTTTCTTGGCACTCTTTGGGCCCCTTGGTACCAATTGAGCATCGTTGCAACGCCACAGCCTACCTGAGTATTGTTGCTGACCATGTCCATCCCTTTATGACCACAATGTACCCAACATCTGATGGCTACTTTCAGCAGGATAATGCGCCAGGTCATAAAGCTGGAAACATCTCAGACTGGTTTCTTGAACATGACAATGAGGTCACTGGACTCAAATGGCCTCCACAGTCACCAGATCTCAATCCAATAGAGCATCTTTGGGATGTGGTGGAACAGGAGATTCGCATCATGGATGTGCAGCCGACAAATCTGCGGCAACTGTGTGATGCCATCATGTCAATATGCACCAAAATCTCTGAGGAGCTTCCAGCACCTTGTTGAATCTATGCCATGAAGAATTGAGGCAGTTCTGAAGGCAAAAGGGGGTCCAACCCGTTACTAGCATGGTGTACCTAATAAAGTGACCGGTGAGTGTATATTAGAAGGGTTTCCCAACCTAAACCTCCACTGTTATCCTTTAAACATTGAGTAACTCATTCATTCACTTACGTTGGTGAGATATAGATCTTTATCTTGTATAATAGTCGTTATCCACAGAAAATCACAGCGCAGTTCTCCTTCTATGTACATATATAACCTTTTATTATATTGTAGGCACAGGGAGTTGGTCTTTTAATATAATTTACAAATATTACATACTGCTGAGTGATGTCTTTGTGTAAAGCTGCCTTCACACAGACATATTCAGGCTGTAATTTACAGACTGTATGACCTTGACTGATTCTAGGAGTTCCCCCCTCCCCTCAGGACTACAGCCCTGTACTGAAAACAGACAAGTAGTCGGGTCGTCCTATGTGACTACAGTGAATACAGTCTGTGTTTGTCGGACTGAATACACCAGTGTGAAGGCGGCCTAAGACACAGGACTGGTTTTAGCACACACATTACTGGCTCATTTCATGCCCTATTAAGCTGGCCATACACTTCAGACAGCAATGTCCCCTGACTCCCCTATACACCTGCATGCTCAGCTTGGAGAATAAAAGGATTGGAAAGTTAAAAGTTGAATATTTGCCATTAGGGAAGGAGTCAAAAGGACCCTCATACATATTAAATAGTCATCAGTGTCTTAGGATTCGTCAAGTAGATGGACGTCTTAAGTGTATGGCCGGCCCTAGATACTGAAGACGGCATCTGTTGTATCTATGGAAAGACTAGGCAGCAATATGAGCACAGTGTACAAGGACCGATGGTCACTATAGAATTCACTATTGGATATTCTGTCTCTTATGTGACATCTAAGAGTCAAACTCCAGACTGTTCAGGTCAATCTTGAAGAAGACGTAAGGGTAATAATCCTGGGTGCTCAACTGTAAGCCAGGAATATCCATACCGACCTATAAATAACAGAACATGGTGAATACAAGAAAAAGTATCTGTCATATGAAGAAACAAACATGAAATTATTCCCCTCATCTAACTCCTTATACTATACTTATATCAGGACTCCTTTCAATCACGCCGTCTGTAACTTGCTTTCCTCCTGCTCTATAACACACTGCAAGCAGATAGGACACTATATACAATCAGCTCAGCTACTCCTGCTCTATAACATGCAGCCTGCAGATAGGGCACTATGTACAATCTGCTCAGCTCCTCCAGCTCTATAACATGCTACCTGCAGATAGGACACTATGTACAATCTGCTCAGCTCCTTCTGTTCTATATCATGCTGCCTGGAGATAGGACACTATGTACAATCTACTCAGCTCCTCCTGCTCTATAACATGATGCCTCTAGATAGGACACTGTGGACAATCTGCTCAGTTCCTCCTGCTCTATAACATGCTGTCTGCAGATAGGACACTATGTACAATCTGCTCAGCACCTCCTGCTCTACAACATGCGGCCTGCATATATGACACCATGTACAATCTGCTCAGCTCCTCCTGCTCTATAACATGCTGCCGGCAGATAGGACACTATGTACAATCTGCTCAGCACCTCCTGCTCTACAACATGCGGCCTGCATATATGACACCATGTACAATCTGCTCAGCTCCTCCTGCTCTATAACATGCTGCCTGCAGATACAACACAGCTACTACATGTTGCATTATTTTGGTGCTTCCTACTTACATCCTTCATGTTTGCAGCTGCTGCCTCATCCAGATGTCGGAATAGGGCATTCAAGACGTCTCGTAGTCGTTTCATAGATTTCTTATAGGGATGCAAGATCACCGCCTGGAAGTTCACCGGCAACCCATACCTACACATAGAGCAAAGGAGAGGGGGTCTGGGTGTTATACAATATGCTGAAGCTTCTCTTCTGAACGTACAATGTAGTATGAACCAATGGCAGGACAGAAATGAGACAGGAATGTGCCATATTGGGGCCCATCCCTTTAACACTGAACAGTGAGAACCACAAGGTACTAACCTTAGAACCGACTCCACGAATACTCGCAGAGCTTTTATATGGATCCACGCGATGAAGGCTTCACTGAAGTTAACTTTCAACCAGCGCAGGAGAGGTCCCTGAAAGATAAACACATATAGATATACGAATTCTGCTGGGACATATAGATATACAACATCTGGTAGGACATGTAGCACATTTCTGGAGCCTCTAGATGGATTTGCATAGGTACAGAATTGGTACGCTGTCAGTCACTGTGTGTGGGCGGAGTAATCAGGGCTCTCACTGTCAGTCACTGTGTGTGGGCGGGGTAATCATGCCTCTCACTGTCAATCACTGTGTGTGGGCGGAGTGATCAGGACTCTCACTGTCAGTCACTGTGTGTGGGCGGGCTAATCAGGCCTCTCACTGTCAATCACTGTGTGTGGGCAGAGTAATCAGGACTCTCACTGTCAATTACTGTGTGTGGGCGGGGTAATCAGGCCTCTCACTGTCAATCACTGTGTGTGGGCGGGTAATCAGGACTCTCACTGTCTCACCTAGGGTTAAGGAGTAAGATCTGTAGGACAGTGATCATCCAGTAAAATGTTATGCATTTTATAGGACTTACATACTGCTGCTTCTTATCTGCTGCTAGTTTGATTATTTCATCTTTTTCTGACTGCAGCTCTTTCTCATTAAAATAGAATTCCCGCACCATGAACCTAAAGACATGAATATACAGAAAGTAACTTTACAGAAATATGATCATTACTCAGTGCAGTACATTGTACATTTCCCCAAAAGTAAGGCCTGGCCCCCAGGAGGCTGCACCTACCGATCATACTCTGAAACACCCCCTGCTCTGTATAACTGCTTCTAGTGATTTTTATCTAGGGCTCTAACAATTGTAAGGTGATTGCCATATTTATAGATCTTTGTTCCCAGCTGAGATACGTAGCACAGAGAATGACACAGTCATAAGCTGCACTCAAATCACACACTTTATTTCAAGCAGGCACTCGCATATATAGAAAGCAGAAAATGCTTTGTAGAGGGCGTGAAAAGGTGAAATACTGAAATTCTATAGGTTAGCTTCAATATACCAGAACCTCCCCTTTGAGCTATTTTCCCAAATGAACTTCATCTTTAGTTCCTACTGGAAAAACACTAGACTTGAGAGAAACTAAGTGTCCTTGTAAAGGTTCTGCATAAGTCAAGCCTTCAAGCAGAGGAGCTGCAGAAAAAGACAAGGAAAACAGCAGCTACAAGGAAAAAGTAGTTACTAAACAGTTTACACAAAATAGTGTCACCTGAATCATGACATGGATGACAGTGGACAATATAGCTTCTGGCCAAAGAAGATGGCGTCTGGAGAGAAATATGATATCCCTCACACCTTTTTTTACCATCCCTCCATCTTGCCCATGACACCATAGTAAAATGTAATCTTACTTGTTTTCCCGAGCTTTATATTTGAAGTCATCGATCACTTTTCGGAACAGGGTGACGGTAAACAAGCCTCCTTCTGTGTCCTCTGCGATCAACCTACAAAGAAGCAAACACATGGGCACGATGAAGACGGGTGCCAGTCATGCCAGGGCCTGCATTATAGTGGCCCTTGTACAGTCAGGTTCTTACTTGGTAGATCGAGGCACAACCATATCGGACAGTGATTCGTAGGTCTTTTGCCAAGCGTTATAGCTGGTCCTAAAAACGAGAAAGCACAGAATTGAGATGTAAAATGAGATCCACATACAGGCAGTCCTTGGGTTACGTAGAGGATAGGTTCTGTAGGTTTGTTCTTAAGTTGAATTTGTATGTAAGTCGGAACTATATTCTTTATAATTGTAACCCCAAATAAAATTTTTATGGTCTCTGTGACAATTGCATTTTAAAAATGTCGGATTGTTATAAGAACCAGGATTAAACAATATATTGTGTAAGAGATTAGTACTTTTTCTGTGTGTTCCATTCCTGGTTTTGGCTCACAATTACTGATTAAAAAAACTGATGAAAAAAAATTCAATATCTTTAAAAGGAAATCTACCATCAAAATCCATCATGATAAACCAGGGACATTACTCATAGCTCCAGGCACTGTGACCGTGGTAATCTTCTTATATTTGTTATTTATGGCCTCCTTCCTTCTAAAATCAACTTTTACTATTATGCTAATGATCCATGAGTGTTCTGTTACCAGAGCCCCTCCAAGCTGGAGCTTCACATGCTTTTACACCCCCTCCCCTCTGCTCCCTCAGCATTTTTCCCATCTCATTGCCTGATTTAATCTCACACAGTGGGAGGAGGGATTGCTCTTGCACAGTGTAACAGCCTGTGAAGCTACAACACAAAGGAGCACTGTTACCACATTCATTAGCAAGATTTTAAATGTTGATTTTAGAAGGAAGGAGGCCTTGGATAACAAATATAAGAAGATTACCACAGTCACGGTGTCTGGATCTATGAGTAAGTGTCCCTGGTTTATCATGATGGATTTTGATGGAAGAAAACCTTCCAGTACTTTCTACATGCAACATGCTGAAGATTATTTCACTTCTTACTTTGGGACAACCACTAGGAGGGTGATGAGATATTCTGAGTTTAGGACAAAGTCTTCTTTATTTACAATGTCGGCCAAGGTCCTGGTCAGTAAGCTGCCCCTAAGGAATAAAGGAGAATAATAGATGGATGGTGGGCACTCTTCTTTTATTGCTATAAACAAATTATGGCCTGTACAGCATCCAATAATGTTATCAAGGGCCTGAACATAAAAAACTGACATCTGACTGACAATATGAAGAAAAAGACGAGAGGTACAAATATACTGTTCTTTATTAACATTCATTGCATAAACACGACATACCAGACAGACTAAAATCACTAAAACCATATATAAAACATATGAAAAAGTCTACTTTGATATATGATTTTAGTGATTTTAGATGTCTTTGCATTGAACATCAATAAAGAATTGTGTATTTGTACCTTTGATGGGTCCTTCTTGTAAGCAAACTCTTTTTCTTTGTGTTTTTATTTAGTCTTTTATTAAATCCAAATAAAGAGCAGTATGGTGGCTCAGTATTAAATATTACAGCCTTGCAGCGCTGGGGTCCTGGGTTCAAGTCCCATCCAGGTTAAAATCTGCAAAGAGTTTGTATGTTCTCTCTGTGTTTGTGTGGGTTTCTTCCGGGTCCTCCGGTTTCCTCCCACAATTGATTAGGTTGTGAGCCCCATTGGGGACAGGGACCGATTTGTCAAGCTCTGTGCAGTTCTGTGTGCGCTATATAAATACACAAATTCTTCTTATTCTAAATATATACTGGTATCATTTTTCCTGATGGACATTACTGACTTTTTTAGACTTATTTTAGGAATCACCAAGCTCTGTGCAGCGCTGCATAATCTGTGTGCGCTACATAAATAAAGGAATTATTATTCTTTATTACTATACATTTATATGGCCTTGCTACCACCATAAATGTCATGGACTCAATCATCCATGTCTATGACGATGCTGCCTCAATACTCTCTGTGGACCCAATTGCCCAAATTTATGGCATTGCCACCCCCATAGCCATCTATGGGGACGTAAAAGTTTGAGCTATACGTCCCCACATCAGCTGTGTGAAAGTAGCCTAAGGCTGAAGTATTGTGAGTCCATGGATCGCCATAGTAACCCCATGTGCTTGAGGCCTAGTACCACTACTAAAGAAATACATAGGCACTCACATAAGCATCTATACATACACAGTTTTCCTCTCCAGACTCTGTAGGTTGCCTTTTATGTTGTTATATGTATGAGCTCTGGACTTCAGGTCTGCATCTATTTGTGACATTTGCTGAAAAGAAATGTGAAGAATTACAACACAGTTAGGTCATTAGTTACTTCTAGATCATTATAATAAAAGCATAGACTTAATAGTGATTTCACACAAACAAAAAGAGAAATAAAGAATAAAAAGAGCCTGATTATTACAAAGCGGGATCTGTATCTTTTTTTATAAAAAGATACTGGGGCAGATTTACATTCGCGATCCAGTGGCGCATTCTCTGCGGTGGATTCAAGTCCGGCCGGGATTCATTAAGGCAGTTCCTCCGACGTTCACCAGGTGGCGCTGCTGCGCTGAAGAGCATCGGAACGCACTCAAGTTCACCGGCCTATTCCTAGTGAAGGTAAGTGCAAGCTCCGCAACACTTTTTTTTTTTAAATGCGGCGGTTTTTCCGAATCCGTCAGGTTTTCGTTCGGCCACGCCCACTATTTCCGTCGCCTACATGCCAGCGCCGATGCGCCACAATCCGATTGCGTGCGCCAAAATCCCGTGGCAATTCAGCGGAAATTGACGCAAATCGGAAATATTCGGGTAACACGTCAGAAAACGCAAACGTAAATGACCCCCAATTTTTTTTAGAAAAACTGATAAAATAATAACTGATCCTGCCTCACCTTGCTCAGGGAGTCTGTTAGATTCTTCAGTGGCTGCTTCACCGGATATTTAGCCATGTCCCACTCAAAACGGCCGAGGTAACTCACCAAGTCCACTGCGAGGACACAAAAACTTATAGAGTTATAGATGTGCAAGATAAATGCAGAAAAATCTCTTTAAAGGAAATCTGTCATCAAAATCCATCATGATAAACCAGGGACACTTACTTGATTCAGGCACCGTGACTGTGGTAATTTTCTTATATTTATTATCCATGGCCTCCTCCACATTTAAATCAACTTTTAAAATGATGCTAATGAGCCTGAAGGGCTATGGGGTGTTACCAGAGCCCCTCTGTGCTACAGTTTACAGGCTCTTACCATATGCAGGATCACTTCCTACTGTGTGAGAATAAAGTTGGCAGAGGGAAGGGGGAAGTACTGAGGGAGCAGTTGAAAGGGAGAGACTGCAGAATGGAGGGGCTCTGGTAAATGCCCTAGAGCCCTTCAGGCTCATGAGCATCATTTTAAATGTTGATTTTAGAAGGAAGGATACCATGGATAACAAATATAAGATTACCACAGTCACAGTGCCTGGATCTATGATTAAGTGCCCCAGGTTTATCATGATGGATTTCGATGCTAGATTTCCTTTAAACCAGCATTTGGTAATCCGAAACATCCGATAATCCGGCATTTGTTGTCAGAACAGAACTGTGGACTTTCACAAGACCAGAAACAAAAAACTGAACAGAAAACAGGGGAATTATGAGAAATAAAATATGGACGATGTTGCATTTACAGTTTTTTTTTGTCAGAGTTTTTTATCTGAATGTCTGAAAATCCAGAATATTTGATAATCCAACAGCTACCAATATCCCCAGATAGCGGATTCAAGGAATTTCACATTACTATACCATAGGACAGCAGAAGACAAGGTGCACACAGCCATGGCGTCACTGTCATGCAGTCCTGATAGTATAATAATCTGGAAGGTTGAGTTCTGTGGGGTCCATGTTAGTATTTCCTACTATACAGAGAGGGTTCTCTATAGCTCCACACAAATTTCTTTAAAGATTTTACTCCCATTTGGTCCATCTTCAGCAGCCATGCCATCTCTATTACTAGACTATTATTATACAGGAAGTGTAAAATAACCTATAAGGAAGATTGGTTTGGCACAGTTATAGAGTCTACAGGAAATATAAAACCTTTTGGCACATGGCTTCTTCCTGTATATACTTGCTTTTGGTACTAAAACTATAAAATCTGGATGGTGCCTGTCACAAATACCACTATCTGTACTGGTCTGGTCCATTTACATAGCTTCTATCATCCCTTTTTTTTAAAAAAGATTTGGTCTCAAGATGTCTCCACTACTGGATCTTCACTGATCAGCTGTTCTGTATGTAGTGTGGCAGGAAGTGTCTGTTTCCCCTACAGCACCTCCAGAGGGGAAATAAAGTATTACACGCGATATGGATGGCTTGTAATAGACTCCAGTGACACCAAACAGTTAACTGCACTGAAGGCTTTACCGAGGCCTAGTATATGAGCTGTGCACAGGGTTGTCTCTTCTCACTGATAGCTGACCCCTCACTATTGCTTTTCCATCTCAAGTACAACAAGTCTGGAAACTGATACAGCCTGAAAGGTGCATGAACCGTGTAATGTTTCCATTCCTCTAGAAGTAAAGTATATTACAAGTATATTCCATTTGTCCCTCTGAATGTGAACTACATCTCCCATAATGCATTGTAAGAGGACAGGTACATGATAAAGAGAGTGTTATAGACTCCTAATTTTCATGTCAGTAGGTAAAGGGAAGATAAAAACATGGTTTCTAGTTATAAATATTCACACACCATGGATGAATGAAATGGCCTTCCCCTGGTAGACCCTCATGTCTTGTGTTGTCTAGCACTATGTATATTACGCTATATTATATGTACAGAATAATCCCAAAAATCTAAAATTCTGTACTCAGTGGCCTACTGAGGAATTCCAGAATATGTAACTTTTTGGGTAATTTATGTCATATGTGGACTTGTAGTTTTTGTGGGATGAGGATTTTTTGGGAGTAGAATAAAAGAAGAAATAAATTAGAAATAGAAATCATCTGAACATGGTAATACTGAAAGCTATAATTAGACCTCTAGCTACCCTAACTACAGGGGTAGCAGCCATTGCACTGCTATGGGGCCCGCAGTGTGAGGGGGCCCCAGCATCCTACCTAACACACTAAATAATGGAGGATGTGCACCATTATATACACAATATGCTGCACAGTGCACTTCTTCCACAGTACACAGATATGTCGGGGGAATGGGAAGGGACAACATAATGACAGAACTAGGATTTCCGGTCCCTAACTTCTGCCGTGTACTTTCCCCATGAGGTCAGCAGCTACCGGGATAAATTTGTGTAATGTATAAATGTATATATCACTGTATAAATTTGTGTGTATATATGTAAGAGTGTATAAAAGAGTGAGTATACAAATTTGTATATTTTCAGAGGAGGCAACATTCAAAAGTCTGCTATGGGGCCCTGTCTCTCCTAATTGGGTGCCAAATTGTTGGGTGCCAATAGGGTTAGGAAGAGACCTCCCTCCCTCTAATTACTTAGATGCCTTGGTCAGTATTGACAGGTACATCCAGGTGGTTAAACAGTCAAACTTCGAGTTAATTAAAAACCAACCACTTTTTTCCCACATGGCAATGCCAAAAAATTACCCCTCAAAATGTTCTCTTTGCAGTTCCAAACTCAGCAAAGGTCGTAGGCGGGAATAGGTCAGGGCAAGCAGCAGACAAGAGAATGAGCTGAAATCACAAGAAGCTGGAACACACCAGAGCTGACAGCAACCATAAGGAACTGGTTGCTTTTATGAGGCTTAGGGCATACACGGCCTTGCCAGATGGACACATCTGAGGCCTCATACAAGGTCCAGTGCAGAACCCAGCAACAAGGCGGCCCAATGAAAGAACGGGAGTATACCATATTAATTTTGTGTACAGCTGCATCCACACAACCTTGGGCTTTACCGGGCTGTAACCCGGTTGGGCCAGAAGGCTGTGCTGCAAAACGGGCAGAAATAGGACCTGCGCTATCTTCTGTGGTGTGACCCACTCCCACAACGTAATTTAACTCTATGGGGCCCTTGATCTGGCCTTTTTTTGTACGAACAGATCACAGCCCCCAATTGGGTTGTGTCCATGGAGCCTAATTATGTGATGACATCATATTGGAATAAGATTTGTGTTCTAAGCCTACAATTACATTTTTTGTTTTAGAAAACGTTTTTAGGTATTCAGCTGTGACTGCTACATCAATGATGGCACGAAACAGAGGAGAAATGGCATCCAGGGAGAATATAGAATATTATTCTATAGAATATTTAATATTTAAAATTTCAGAGGTGTTTTTTGTGTTCATGTATAAAATGTAGGTTAAAGAAACAATAATGTTGTTAGTAACAACAGATTCCAAGTATGAATTATCAGTAAAAGGTCTCATGCACCCGCCGACCACGTGCATTTTGCAAAAATGGGCTGTGTCAACAGTATGTAACCTATAAGCCACGGTAAACTGGCCGTATCCAAAAAAAATATGGTGGGCTGACACCCATTTGACCTGGTCTCCTGGGCAACACACTGCAAAAACGGGCCATATACGTTGGACAACAATGTACTCCCATAAACTTCTATGGAGAGACAGTTCTGCAAAAATGTCAAAAAATATGACATGTTTCATTTTTTTACGTTGCAGTCTCGTGAGAAATACGGAGACCAGATACATAGCCGTATTTCCTATTCAGATGCAAAAAAAACTTGCATTGGCCTTCTTTACGTCTAAAACAAGTACCATGAGACATGAGACCTTACAAAATAGTCGATGGTTACAATGGAAACATCACATTTGGTCCCTAAAATTATACACGATCCCTAAAAAAAAGTGATAGTATCTACATGTTTTGCTCCCAGATGCCATTTCTCTATCCGGAACAAGATACATCAGGAGTAACTGAGCAACAGAAGTGGAATTGTCAGTTTTTGTACAACTTTAACGAAAGGAGAGAAAAACTAAAAACACAGAGAGCGGAGATGTCATCTGAGTCATACGGATATGGTGACCAGGCTACGAGGCCATTACGTCACACATCCATCGTAACCTGATCACTGTACCCCTACAACCAGAGTCTCTAGAGAACCGGAACCTGGGCAGTCCATGCTGAAAGAGAACACAGCACACGGGAGAAGGTTACATACTGTGCATGTATTTCCCTTTCTTCTTCTTTCCTGGAAAAAAATCAACCGTGAGCCTCAGCGGATGAATCTCCGAGCAAAGCACCAGGTATATTCCAACACTTCATCTTATAGGAGGCCACCACCACTACCATCTGGGAGTTTGTAGTAACTAGAAAATACATCTAGCTAAGATAAGTCCCCCACCCTGAGAGTGAGACCAAGACCTGCACACAGGGTCGGCTCCAGGTTTCAGTAGGCCCCTGGGTGACAGAGCCTCAGTGGGCCCCTTTGGAGTGAACTCACGTGGCGGCATTAACAATTCAAAAACTAAAACAGTCTCCTGTTCCCTAGTTTATCATACCAAACAGCCCCATCATGGTTATTTTATATAGGCCCCCCTCACACCCTATGGATTCATTAGATACAGACCCCCTTCACATCAATGGATTCCTTATGTACAGCCTTATGGTGCCCCCCACCCCCCCAAGCAGCTCTCGGCACTTACCCAGGTATGCCCAATGTTGCACCGGCCCTGTCTGCACACCATATCATGTTTTCTTGGTTTGGACTACAAGTGCCTCTACAAATTACTGCATATGTCATACTATGATAGATCTGCTCCTTCTCTGATCCACTCTTCTCTTAAAACCTATTCCTATTCATCGGGCTTCTTTTAAAGCGGCCCCTATTTTCTAGAATTGTCTACCTAATCCAAATCAACTTTTCCCTTCAAAGTTTGACTATTTTTCTTGGTTCTTATGGAGTTTTCCCTAAATGTCTAGAAGCAAAATACTTCACCATCATAACAGACAGTGACTCTGTAACATAAGAGCAAGCAGGCACTATTGGCCACGAAATTTTGGCAAAATTTATCATTTAAGTAGGAACTGCATACCCTTTTCATGAAAAATATACAATTACAAATCATTGGAGTGAGATTCTGGAGATAGGATGCTGATCCAGAGATTTGTCCTGATCGACATGTTTGGAATCAGGAAGTTCTTTTTCCTTATGTGTGATACCTAATACATTTGCACCTAATAGAGGTTTTTACTTTCTTCCGGATCAATACTGAATTAATATAAGTAGAACTTCACGCTTTGTTCTTTTCAACCCCACAAACCTTGCAAATATGATACACAGTTATATTATCTTTCCCATATATTACTAGAAAACTCATCTCCAACTGCCCCAATCTCCTGGATTGTTCTTCCTTACTTGACTCACAGCACCTTCATCTTGCCTCATTAGCTAACACTCAAAGTCCAGATCTTAGTCCATAGAATAGGTTCTCAGTCCCTCAATGTATTGTCCTATGACACCTGGCTTAAGCAATGCATCTAGCACTGAATGTTTATGGAATATCTAATAAATTCATACTATTCTATAAGAAAAACATATGACTGTAATCACATGGAAAAAATATGTTTATGACAGATATAGATATAACAAGTGGTATATTTGGCAATGGGGATCAGGCAGTCCATAAGTTGTATGTATAGACCATTGGTATGGACCCTTGGTGGCATACCTATGGCACGGGTGCCAGAGTTGGCACTCAGATCGCTCTCTGTGTGCATCCAGGTCATCACCTCAGCACAGAGATTGCAGGACAGCATCTCCTCCAACAGTTCCAGGCAAACATAATTTCTCCTCCTTCTTTCTACTGTATTGGTGTCTTCTGAACACCAATACAACTGAAAGTTTGTGACAGAGCATGGAGCAATAAGTAACTGCTTACATTACAGTAAGTTATGTCTTGGTTGTAGTTTGGGCACACAGACTCTAAATGGTTCACCATCACTAGTCTATACTGTTCTATATGGAGCACCTATAGATACAACTTATAAAGGTACAATGTGGATATTTAAGGTCTTACCTCCATTCGCCAGCAGGTTTTCTTGGGCTTTCTCTGCAGAGTCATCCATTATTTCTCCTATATATTGAGCGATTTTCTTAATTACACTGAGGGGGAAAAGAATTCTTATTGTTTATCTGTTTAAAGCATTGTCAGATTTGTAAGGCCAGTATAAGAGAAACTGCAATAATCAGCACCCGCTTCTACTAACCAGAGCAAAGAGGGGCTACGTATAGAGGGTCTCTAACTCTGTATGACCCGGCATAATAGGAGCAGTGTAATACTTCATTTCTCCTGCAGAGGCACTGCAGGGAGATTGAACACTTACTAAGGACCCTTTTAACAATATGATATTTTCCAAAATTACGGTAACAATTTCTTTATCTACAAATGTATGCTTTCTTAGAAGTAAAAATAAACAATAAAAAAACTGCATACATTTTCAGATGTTTAAAGGGCTTCATATTTTGTTTGGAAATGATGGGTATTTTTTTTTATTATTGATGCAGTGACTTAAAATGATTTCTACATCATCATGCTCCGAACTATAAAATTTTTATTTTTCTTCATTACTTTTGTCAGAGTCAAGTTATTTCTGTGACCTTTGTGAGTTTTTCTACCATTTAACGAGGTGCACCAACAATTATATACAGTGTGTGTGTATGTATATACCATATATATACACCATTGTATTTAAGAATTATTTATTTTACTACAAAATCTTATCGAGATGGTACTGGGTTCCCATTAGGCTGCGATATGTTTACCCAAGTTTCTCAGATGTCTGCTGGAGATGTCACCAGGCTTTTGGTACCATGTTACCTATATGGCCGGCTGTGGCCCTTTTGGTCATAGATTGATTGCTAAACTAACTGACCCTGTAGTGCTACTATTGTCTCTTTTCCACCTCTATAGCCAAAGACCTTAATGGGATTTATGTTGATTTCAGCTCGGGCCCTCATCCCTAGACTATGGAAAGCTACCCTGGTCCCTCATATATCGGACTGGTTTGACTAAATAACCCTCCTACACAAGCCAGAGGAACTTATAGCCGAATCTCACAGTGTAGGATCTAGTAGCCCAGTCATCTCGGGCCCCTGGCTAACATTTAGACATTCCCCTGATTTCCTGTCATATTTACAATGTGGCATTGGATTGCCATAGGGCAGTGATGGCGAACCTTTTAGCGTCCCAGTGCCCAAAAAGACGCCCAAAACCCCCCTTTTTATTGCGGGGTGCCAACCAAAAATTAAAGTGTAACTTACTGCTCCATGTTCTTCAACAATCATATTGGCTTCCTGAGGACAGCAACACAGTAGAAAGATGGAAAATGTGCATGATTTTAGCTTCTTTCCAATGGCCCTCTGTAGACCTGTAGGGGCCAGCAGGAGGTCCTCCAATGATAATTCGGCCCTATCTATTCATTCTCCCTCTTCCTACAGTCCCAAGTAGCAAAGTAAGTATCAAAATATGACTGAAAGCAGCATCTTTTAAGTTGCTTGTGCAACATCCCCCACCGGGGCCTAGCCTTAAAGGGGGAGGCCTGGAGACAGCCGGGGCCCGCGGTACCTGAGTGGCTGGCGGTTGCGGCCTAAGCACGCTATGGTCACGGTGCTTGGTACGAGGGAACCGGAGGGCTGTCCTACAGCCTGGCAGGTCTCCAGCAGGGTGGTGTTGGCAAGAAATGATGAGGGAGAGTCTGCTATAGCGGATCTCCCTGGGGCAACCCCTTAATGTCCCGAGTGTGAGTCTCTGGGTGATGGACAGGGTGCCGGTGATGAAGGCAGCCGTATTAGCAGGGACCAGACGGAGACAGAAGTTGAAGAAAACAACTTACAGTTCTTTATTTGAACCGGCAGGAACCGCAGCAACGTGCCTTTAACAGGTAGATGGAGTGCTGAGATGTGAGTTGGAGGGAGCCTCAGGAGATAGTTCACCAGCCTGGATGTAGAGGGCAGGCTGGGAGGCAGCTGTGTCTTGGTAGGAAGCTTCAGCTTGTCCTGTAGGGCTTCAGGTATCACCTTTAAAGGTAAGATGATACCCCTTTTCCTCACTACACTAACTCTAGTCTGATGCTCCACTCTTCAGAGGCAGGGGCTAGGCTCTTCCTGCTCTGGTATGGGCTAGACTGAGATTACTCACTCACTCACTCTCTAGGATTCTCCTACACTAGAATCTCTCTGAATCAGAATCCCCTTTCTCTCAAAAGTTCTAATGTTCTCATCTCCAGAACATTCCTGGCCAGGGGGTTTTATTACCTCCCTTTGGTCAGGTGGTGGCTGCTTCTCCAATCACATCTCAGCTTACAAAGGACAGGATGTAACACAAATGATTGGACAATAGCATCTTGCATCACACAAAATACTTAACCTCTGCCTTGCCAGGCAGGATTAACCACTGCAATACCCCTATGTCCTATCAGGACCATGTAGTTTAATGTGGATACATGCAGGTGGGACGTATTCGCAAACCCTCCCTCGCCATTGCATCGGCGAGGGTGTTGCACTTGGAACTGCAAGAAGATTCTTCGAGTCCTGTCTGGTGTGCTGGGGTGATGGCCTGGCTGCCCACAGAAAGGGCTCTGAGTGCCACCTCTGGCACCCGTGCCATAGGTTCGCCACCACTGCCATAAGGGGTCTCCGACCACTCCCCCACCCCCATTACCCTCTGGTCCCCTCTTCCTCCCTTTTTGTCTTGGTATTATTGCTGCTTTATACTTTTGTCTTTTGCAAGATGGTACAATCTGGTCTACTATACCATGTTGCATTTGCTACTACTCTCTTTCACTATGTAATACGTATAAAATGACCAAATTGTTGTTTCCTGATTGGAACATCAGTTGTCTCTGAGCTTCTTTGATATAAAACCTACTGTTTTATACTGTTGGGACCTGCGTGTCCTCACTATTCCCATATTGTTCATGTGTTCTGTTGTTCTTGCACAATAAAGAATGAAAAAAAATAATGAATTACTTAAGAACTTGTGGTACCGTCCTCACCTCTACAAAGCATAGCTGTTCTATGAATGGATCCTGTCTGATCTATCAATGTTGTAATATGTACACTACAACTAGAGGTTTAAAGTGACGGCACGCCTGGAAATCCCCGACAGTGTCCAGATGAGAGATGGAAAAACACTCAGAGTCTGAGACTAACCATAGTGAATAAATAATGACAGGAGATGAGCCTCTCTCTTATACCGGACCGAGACGGCGCTGACAGGTTCTAGCTGCCGGTACACAGGACCTGCTGCTGTGTATCCCATAACATAGGAAAGGGCGACAGTCCACACAAGGATCCACAGACCTTATACAAGTATCCAGGGCCTGTATTTTAGTATCATGGTGCAATACTTGGGACATATAGACGGTACACATCATATACAAGATCATAGATCCTCACCACCACAGTAGGGCAGGCAGCATAGCTTATTGTCACTCACCTCAACCAAAGCTGGTGAGGACATTAAAATCCATCATGATAAACCAGGGACATTACTCATAGATGCAGGCACCGTGACTGGGGTAATCTTCTTATATTTGTTATCCATGACTTCCTTTCTTCTTAAAATCAACATTTAAAATTATACTAATGAGCCTGAAAGGCTCTGTGGGCGGGGCGTTCCCAGAGTCCCTCCATGTTTTAGCTTCACAGACTGGGGCAAAAGAATGCTTTACCCCCACTGTTGGGTAACAGCTGACAGTGGGGGAGGGGGGGGGGCTGAGGCACCAAGGCGAGACAGTGTAACAGCCTGTGAAGCTGCACCATGGAGGGGCTCTGGTTATGCCCCCCAAGAGCCCTACAGGATCATCAGCATAGATTTAGAACATGATTTTAGAAAAAATGGCTAATAAATGTAAGAAGATTACCACAGTCATAGTGCCTGCATCTATGAGTAAGTGTCCCTGGTTTAGCCATGCTTGATTTTGATGGTAGATTTATTTTAATTCTAAGTTATTAAATGATGAAGGGCCCATGGTCAGGAAATTCATCCTTTAGGCAAGAGGAGCGGCAAAAAGCATCTCTAGCTATTAGACTAATCAAATCTATCAGCTACTAACAATTAACTGGACCCAGCATTGACTAATTAAAGGGGTTTTCCCACGAACAAAAGTTAGGCCCTATCCACAGGATATAGCCTAACTTGCTGATCAGTAGGGGTCTCAATGATGAGACCCCCACAGATCACGAAAACAAGGGGGCCAGAAGGGGTCCCACGTATCTCAGACGGAGCCCTCGCCGCACCTCAGACTACTGGAGCAGACGGCTGCGCATGATGTTATGCTCCATTAATCTCTATGGAGCCGATGTAGATCGGGGAGCCCGGTGCTCTGCAATTTCCATCAGCTAGATGGAGATTTATGGAGCAGAACGGTCAAGTAAAAAAGTTCCTAAAAATACCAGAAGCCCCAGCCTTGAAGCAATTCTTCTAGCCAATGTTAATTCAGGGCTGGCCTTAGGACCAAAAAGTCATTGACCCCCCCTCCTTACTCTTTTTGCTCCCTAAAAATTCAGTGATATAATGTCCATATGAAATTACCAGTTAACCATCTTTCACTGGTAAATAGTAATGAAGCTGAATCTGCCTTTCTACACCATAAGACAACAAGTGTGAGATCGTGTGCCGGGGCTGTCGGGCACTTTGCGTCATTATACAACACTCATATCCCTAAGGCCACCTCTGATGCGTGTAATAATTTATGGATACATTTAGGAATCCATACATATTTGCAAACTCTCCCACAATGTCTGGAAAACTCCTGTAAAAAGGTTGACTCTCGAAGAGCCCCAGAAGAGAGATCAAGGGGGACATTAATCATAGTCAGTTAGACTGTTTTGAGCGTCTTTTAACGCTAAAATCTGGCGCATCTCGTTAATTAGGCGCATTTATGCGCCATTTCTGGCGCACGGCAAAGTTCGGCACGTAGTGGTTTTGAGTCCCTGCGCCTTATCTGACATAGTGAGTGCGTCCTAAACAGATGTTTGCACGGGATCTATCACAAAAGTGCGCCTAAAAAGGCACAAAATAGGCGCAGAAAATGCACCTGCTCTGAGCAGGTGTACTTTAAAAAAACTTCCCTTTTCATTACTAAAAACATACATTTTAGGTTCCCAAATGAAGAATAACCTCTATGCAACATGGAAAATACTTCGGAGCAGTTTTAAAATGTAAAATTTCTCCAGTAACGACTTCATCATTGTCTATGGGATCATCTCTGGGAGTGATTATTGTCTTATTGTACAGATCTGAGAATATTATCAGTCTCCATTTCATGTAAATTACGATAAAAAGGGAAAAGACTCATTTCAGCAAGAATTTTTTTTTTTTTTTTTTTACATCTCTGTCACTTTTAGTCCCTGCATTTGCATCATAATGATATTTTTTTGTGCAGAGATGAAGCCCTGAACGTTCTGTCACATTTTCTCAGTCTCCTTTCATTATTGCTCACAAATGAGATCTAACAATTGCGCCAAATTTGGCGCTAATTTAGGCGCAAATGAATGGGACATGCGACAAATCCAAAGTGCATTTACTAAGGCAGAACTAGATCCATCATAGATCAGGAGCCAAAAAGAAGAGCAAACCAGGCGCAAAAACAGGCGAACCTGAGACCCACTATGATTAATGTCCCCCCAAATGTCCTGAACCTGGCAGAATGCTCCTGTATCCACTGGACTCATAGGCGTACAACATGTGATATGGGCACTTTATATGCTAGTTTTGAAAAAGAGGCATGCCCAACATGAGAAGTGTTCAAAAAGGGTTGTGTCACACCTTACCTTAAAGGGGTGTGTCATATCCTTAATTGGGGGGTAGGTAGCGTATGTAAAAGGAGTATAGCAACTTCTAAAAAAAATGTTGTGTGTGTAAATGTTGACAAGTATACCCACACATCGCCCTACCTGGTGAATCAATGTATATACAGAAGGAGACGGTGTAGACAAACATTACTGAGTCTGTTTCCTGTACACATGGAGAGTATTTTGAGAATAACAATCACTACCTGTAGAGGTGAACCATGACCTGTAATACATAATCTTGTGTCCAGGGTTATAACTTGGTGTAGCACAGAGGGTGCAGTATCACCTGGGCTCAGAAGCCTTAGGGTGCCCATAGGGCCGATACATTATAGTTGTGGGGCCCAGTACAGATATTGCATCAGAATTTCAAGTTCCGGTCCAGTCTAAAACATCTGGAGAGCTAGATGCAAATGAATTTACATATATTCGTCTATACATATATATATACATTTACATGAAACCACCAAAAAACTATCTAAAGGCTA